>NC_139518.1:93822474-93877183 GCF_947247035.1 Vipera ursinii | reverse complement strand
GGTCCCTATTTTTCTACTTGCATTTTTACGTGCTTTCAAACTGCTAGGTTGGCAGAAGCTGGGACGAGTAACAGGCGCTCACTCTGTTACGCGGCACTCGGGATTCGACCCGCCAAACTGCCGATCTTCTGATCGACAAGCTCAGCGTCCTAACCCACTGAGCCACCACTTTCAAGAAGGGGAATGGTCTTATATGGTGCTGGAACAACTAAGGCTGATTTTCAGTGCAGCCTTTTAATTCAGGTCTCTCTCTTAAGGTAGCATGTTTCTCTCTATGTGGAGACACATAGATACATAGACATACAGTCTCATCATAGACATATACACATAGACTTATAGGCACAGAGATATAGATATATAGACACATAGATGCATAGACATATAGACATATACGTGCATAGACACAATAGACATAGAGATAAAGACATTTATACACAGATATAGACACATAGACACATAGATGCATAGACATATAAACTCATAGATATCATCTGGGAAGATTCCTGTGAAATAAGCCTAGAGCAATAAAGTACTGTAGCTAACTGAACACGCCATGTGTGGATCTGGTTGTTTGTGCCTAGACGGCAGACCCATGTAGAGTGCATTACAACAGTCCATTTAGGAGGTGACCAGGATATGAGAAGGTTTAACTTCATTCCATCAAATGATGCAATAGTTCTAGATTTCTGGGAGCGCAACTGAATCTTTGTGCTAGAGTTCTGATGAAAACAAACTGAATACACAAACAGAGACAAGCTTTTTTAAAAAAAATACTCAAAAGCATAAATTACATTACAAGTCAGCAAGGCAGTGATTTTTGAAATCAGTGAGCCCCTGCTTATGGCCCAGCAATTAATCCCTTCTCCGCACTTCCATTTGGGGGAAACGTCCTGCCTTTCTGCATTTCTGATTACATAGTTGAGGTTGTCAGAAAACAAACATCTTTGCAAGCCTACCGAGGAAGTATTTTCCGTAATTGCTTATTATTTTGCCCTTAATCAGACATACAAAGAGAGAGAAAGAGCTGGGGTTAAAAAGCCTTGACAGGTCGGGACTTGGAAGGAGCAACGGTTATTTGAAACTCCTCAACTCTTGAGATCCCTCGGGGAGGTTGATTGCCAGGCTGCCGAGATCATCTATATATTTTTTTAATGTCTCCTATAACTATTTTTTTTTTGTTTCTCCATATACTTGGCAACCAAATGAAAATGGTTCCCCATGGGAATTGCAAAGACTTGGATGCATGGGATTTCATTCTGCATGATTCTCAGCACCAGAATTGGTAGTAGTTGGAGTTGGAGTAGCAGGTAGATGGGAATGGTTTGCATTTAGAAATCCTCTCCCATAAAAAAAAATCAATTTCCATGCATGCATGCATGCGTGGTAAAATTAAGCAGGGTATTGGTGCATTTTTTTTTGTTATTTTGTTAAGGAGGTCATTTTATTGGGACAGAGATTATTCTCTTGATGGAAGAGTCAAAACTCCTGAGGATAACGCATCCTGAAATGTAAAGGAATCGGGATTCTGCCCTCAATATTTAGTACATGCAAGATCAACAGAGGTAGCCTTCACCCTATGCTTTGGAAGGAATGCATCCATGTGTGCACAAAAATGTCTGTGTGTGTTTGTGTATGTCTATTTGTATGCACTCAAAGTGGTTGATATAACATTGAGCATTAGGAAAAAGGCAAATCAGGGTAGAATATAGGGAGCAGAATGCAGAACACAGAATAGCAGAGTTAAAAGAGACCCTATACCAAGAAAACACAAATATGCTCTGGACTCGCAGATGTGTGCAGGTTGAGTGCTCCTTCCTGTTGGCCATGGTAGTTGAAGCCAATGGGCCTGATGGTTTTGAAGAGGTTCAAGAGTTTTTGAAGGAACACATCACTCATTTGGGCTGTTGCTTCTCTACTGGTTCACTGCTTCTCTTTACATGACACAGTCAAGGCCATGAATAGCGCTCATTGTGGAGTATTTAAAAACGATCCTCTTAGGACAAGAAGGAGAAGTGCATATATGTACATTTGGAAAGGACAATTATGAATAAAACGCATGGGTTGAATTTCTCCAAATAAAATCTTACACATCATGAGACCAGTTGAGATTGTCCGAAGTTTGCATGAACTTGCTTCAGCTGTTTGTCAAGGATGGTGTACTTGTATTCAAATCTATAGAATGGATTTACATTTAATCCATGGAATAGGTTTGTGTTTAAATTGGTACTGTGGATTATCATAGTCTCTCCTTTCAGACTTTTTTCTCCCTTCCCCAAACAATCTATTCATTATTTTATTTTATTTTTTTAAAAAAGCTGTTTTAATCTTGTTGACAAGGACCAACTGCAAGAATCTGGTAGACCCTTAATAATAGTGCCACCTTGAATTGAGTAGGATTTGTTATAAGCTAACTGCAGGTATTTTATTTTGTGAAAAGTTGTAGATACTGTACTTTCCTTCCTCCCTTGCTCCCACCTCCCTCCCTCCAGTCTTCTGCTAATTAGTTCTCCATGTTATGAGTAAATAAGATAAATAAAACCTTTAATGTTAAACATTTTTGTGTATCTTTACACAGCAGTCATCATTTATCTATTGGTACATTGCATGAACCCCCAGACAAAAGCCTAAAACCAATAAAGCAAAGAAAGTTATCGTGGTGCCCTATTTTGTTATCATGGAAATAATGTTGAGGCATCTCTCAACATTTCATCCAGATAATAACCGGGTTGTTTATAAACGGCAGATGCCATCTTCACTCAAAACTTAAACCATGCGTGGAAAGCGACATTTCTAACGAACCTTTCTCCCATCAGGAAATCAGTGACAATGAAATCCTAGAACTGGTGCACAGCGCTCTTGGACGGATGACCGTCATACGCCAGATCTTTCCCTCAACACGTGAGAACAATCAGCGGTGCATGAGAAACAACCACAGGATATCGTCTCTCTTGTGTGACCCACAGGAAGGTTACCTTCAAATGCTTCAGGTCAGTAGTAGGTCTCAAGACCCAGATGACCCATCTCTTCATTATTTTTTTTGTTCCCTTAGGAAGGTTACATGACATGTGATCCTGCTAGCTACACTACAACGTTGTAGGAGAAAGAAAGAGTTAAATCTCAGAGTGCCTTAGTTATCAACAGTTTGGGCATGTATCATCAACCAACTGTATTTGCACCCCTTGAATCTCCATAGGATGGTCTTTTATGCAAAAAAAATGTGTTTCTTTTGCCAGCGGGATCCTTACATCTCATATGCTCAAATGTATGAGTCATGGGAAAGGAATATAAGATTTTTTTTTTCTTCAAGGGTTACACTGAAACATACTTCTTACTGACTTTCATTGGAAACAGTGAAAAATGATTCATTGTTTGGTAGATTTTGACATACGAAAATGTAGTCACATAATCTGGAATTCGTGAACGGCAGATGTGATCCTAAAAAAAATTGGGAACTTCTAAAGCTTTTGATTTCTGGGCATTTACTACAACATGCCGTATTTTTGGTCTGGGAAAGTGAACTATCCTGGCAAACATCTTTAAGAGAGGAACTTTGTATTTGATGGTGCCATTATCAGAAGAATGAAAAAAAAAATAACACAGCAAACTAAGTAGAGTTTTATAGAGTATGAATCATTTTAGCATTTGTCTTTGCGTAATGAACTAGTTAACAACATAATGCATAAAATACGCACCACATGGATATAAAATTCATAAAGTTATAGCAATGAAACCTGTCAGCCATTACCTGACAAGTGATAAACATGACAATCCTACAATTTTCTCGTGGAGACTTATATTTTAACTGTAAACAGAATGAATGTCATCAGAGCAAGTACCAACAAAACTCAGGGGAAGCTCTTCTATAAGAGACGGGGCCTAGAGAGCCGTTGGATATCCAGTCGATCCGAATCCGACCGATTGCGATTAAGAATCCTCACCAGGTCTTATCTCGCTGCGATAAGGGTGGCAAAATCCAACTACTTTTCCACCCTCATCGCGTCCGCAGATAATCGCCCGGCTGCCTTGTTCAGGGTGACTCGCTCCCTACTGAACCAGGAGGTGAGGGAGGAACCCTTGCAGGGTCGAGCCGAGGAATTCAGTCAATATCTGCTGGATAAAATTGCTCGGATTCGGACCGGCCTGGACTCCAACTGGGCTGAGCTGGAAGAACAAGACATGGACAGTCTTGTCGATGTCATCTGGGAGGAATTTGATCCTGTGACTCCTAAGGAAGTGGACAGGATTATGAGGAGGTTGAGCTCCTCCACATGCTTACTGGACCCGTGCCCTTCCTGGCTGGCTTATGCAGCTCGAGAGGGGACACGAGGCTGGTTCCTGGCGGTCATCTCTGCTTCTCTGAGTGAGGGTCACTTCCCCACCGCCTTGAAGGAGGCAGTGGTGAGACCTCTCCTCAAGAAGCCCACCTTGGACCCATCCTCATTGAATAACTTTCGTCCAGTCTCCAATCTTCGCTTCCTTGCGAAGGTTGTTGAGAGCGTGGTGGCGCACCAACTTCCTCAGGTCCTGGATGAAGCAGTTTATCTAGACCCGTACCAATCGGGCTTCAGGCCGGGCTACAGCATGGAGACGGCATTGGTCGCTCTGATAAATGATCTCTGGAGAGCCCGGGACAGGGGCCATTCCTCTGTCCTAGTCTTATTAGACCTCTCAGCGGCTTTCGATACCATCGACCATGGTATCTTGCTGCGACGCCTCAGGAGACTGGGAGTGGGAGGCACGGTTCTGCGTTGGTTCTCCTCCTTTCTCCAGGGTCGCTCGCAGTCGGTGCTGGCAGGGGGACAGAGGTCGACCCCGAGGCCTCTCGCTTGCGGAGTCCCTCAGGGGTCGGTCCTCTCGCCTCTCCTGTTCAACATCTACATGAAACCGCTGGGCGAGATCATTCGCAGCTTTGGAGTAGGGTACCATCAGTATGCTGATGACACCCAGCTTTTCATCTCAACTCCAAACAGCATCAGTGATGCCCTCGACGTGATGTCCCGCTGCCTGAAAGCGGTCCGGGAATGGATGGGGAGGAACAGGCTTCAACTGAACCCGGACAAGACTGAATGGCTGTACGTACCGGCAAGCCAGGATACTCAGAACATCCCATCCCTTAACATTGGGGACAAGTTACTACCCCCTGTTGATAGGGCCCGCAACCTGGGTGTCCTCCTAGACTCGCAGCTCTCCCTGGAAGATCACATAGGAGCTGTGACCAAGGGGGCCTTCTCCCGGGTCTGACTAGTTCGCCAATTACGGCCTTATCTGGACCTGGATGCCTTATGTACAGTCACCCATGCCCTTGTGACCTCTCGCCTAGACTACTGTAACACTCTCTACATGGGGCTGCCCTTGAGATCCACTCGGAAGCTTCAATTGGTGCAAAGTGCAGCGGCACGGACACTCTTGGGAGCCTCCCGATACTCCCATATCACACCTCTCCTCCGTGTGCTGCACTGGCTTCCAGTTGCCTTCCGTGTGAAGTTCAAGGTGCTAACAATGACATACAAAGCCCTACATGGCATGGGTCCGGACTACCTATGGGAGCACCTTCTGCCAATGTCAGCACCCCACCGTTCTGTGCGCTCCCACAGAGAGGGCCTCCTCAGGGTGCCACGGCTCAAGGAATGTCGGCTGGTGGCCCCCAGGGGGAAGGCATTCTCAGTGGGTGCGCCAGCCCTCTGGAACTGCTTGCCAACCGAAATCCGGATGGCCCCCGACCTCCGCACCTTCTGGCGCGACTTAAAAACTTACCTGTTCCAGCAGTCCGGCCTGGCCTGATAGCTCTAATTGGGGTCCCAGTTTGTTTTTACTATTGTTTTTCACTATTGTTCAATCTGTATACCTACCTTTACTCTGTACACCACCCCGAGTCCCTCGGGAGAAGGGCGGTTTATAAAAACAAATAAATAAATAAAATAAAATAAAATAAATAAAATAGGACACAGCACCAAAAGAATGATGGTTTGTCTTTCGGAAAATGTTCAGTCTCTTAGTCCAAAAACTGGGATTGATTTGGAAGTCTGAGCTCATGGGAATAAGTGAAGCTCCTATCACGTTTTTTTCTTCTTCCCTTCTTTATTAACATTCATTGCTTGCTGAGGTAGCGATCACCGTTGGCTTCCTCCTGGCGAACAGCACAGAGATTAAGCCATAATTCTGCTCAGTCATTTCCATCTAACCGCATATTTACTTTGAATTTAGGAAGCTCCAGCATTCTTGGACTGCTACAAGAACACGTTACAATTACAGATTTCATCTGAGTAACTTCTAGGCGGGCGTTGTACAGCCTGAGGCTCCAATCCCAAACAGCCTCTAGAGGCTATCAGAAGTTGTTCCCCATTAAATATGAAAAGACTCAGGTTTTACCATTGTCAATAGACTAAGCTATGTGGCACTTACCTCCAATCTTTTGGTCCGTATCACTTATTTGCTGGCTTGAGTGATAGATTGTTATCTCAGATTTTCCATTACGAGACCCAGGGGCTGGGGGCATTCTCCAGCTCCAATTTTAAGTCTCCAAATAACCCTCTTGGGCAGGGAGAGAGTGACTGGCTAAAGATACCTGTAGGATTCCGTGGATAGATCTGAAAGTGGTTCCTCCTAATCCAATCCAGCATAATAACCATCCTGGGAGGGACAGAAATAGATCTTATCTACCACATTTCAGACATAACATCAAACTGAAGGCTACAATTTGGCAGACCTATTCAGACAAAAACTGTTTGTCTTTTTCTGTGTAAAGTATCGTACTGGGACTACTCCTTTAAAAGCTTGCCCAAAGATGATATTTCAACATGCCACTTAATCATCTCCATGATTTATTTCTTGTTCCATTCAAACATTCTTTCTTTCTTTTCTTTTTTTTCAGCTGCCCTTGGGTATCTACCACATTTAGTCTCCTCCTTGCAAACAGATTGCATAGATCAAAGCAATTCTTTGATCTGTAAGAATTAATGACCAGTACAGTCTTGCTGTCGTAACAGCAAAAAGCATCTCAAATGGGCCAGGGCCATCAACCTTGGCCTTGATCATCATTTCACTAGCAAAGCAACTAAAGTAACTTCTGTTAGTGCAATGGTGGTAGCATAGCTAGTTGCTGAGGCAAGTCCTCTTTCTCAACTTTTTATCCAAAAAGCCAATTAGGCTGAGATTTGAAAGGGTTGTTGAAAGAACAATACTGGTGGCCCATAACAGAGCCAGCTTCTTCCATGTTTATTATATTGGGAAAGTGTTGAGCTTAGAAAGTTCCTGATGCTTATCCATGATGGTTTTCTTGTCCACATTATTGGTCAACAGCAATACTTGATTTTTTTGTTCTTTCAGGACAGTTTGTTGTTGTCGTTAGCTGCGAAGTCATGTCCAACCCATCATGACCCCATGGACAAAGTTCCTCCAGGCCTTCCTGTCCTCTACCATCTTCTGGAGTCCATTTAGGCTCACACCTATTGCTTCAGTGACTCCATCTAGCCACTTCATTCTTTCTCATCCCTTTCTTCTATTGCCCTCAATCTTTCCCAGCATTAGGCTCCTCTTCCTTCTCATTAGGTGGCCAAAGTATTTGAGCTACAACTTCAGGATCTGGCCTTCTAAAGAGCAGTCAGGGTTGATCTCCTCTAGGACTGACCAGTTTGATCGCCTTGCAGTCCAAGGGACTCGCAGGAGTCTTCTCCAGCACCATAGTTCAAAGGCTTCAATTCTTTGGTACTCAGCCTTTCTTATGGTCCAGCTTTCACAGCCATACATTGCAACTGGGAAGACCATCGCCTTGACTATACGCACTTTTGTTGGCAGGGTGATGTCTCTGCTTTTAATGTGCTGTCTACATTTGCCATGGCTTTCTTCCCCAGGAGCAAGCGTCTTTTAATTTCTTGGCTACAGTCCCCATCTGCAGTGATCTTGGAGCCCAGGAAAATAAAATCTGTCACTACCTCCATTTCTTCCCCATCTATTTGCCAGGAATTGAGAGGGCCGGATGCCATGATCTTGGTTTTCTTAATGTTAAGTTTCAAGCCAACTTTTGCACTCTCCTCAGGACAGTTAACAACATGTAAAATCATGGCCAATGTTGCTTTTCCAACACAGCTTTTGTTTTGGAAGAACTGTGAAGGCCCTTCACAGTGATACAATATCTCTCTGGGTATATACATCCTAGTAGTCTTTTCTATCTGTTCTTTCCTTTCTGTTGAAAAGGGATCCTTTTTTGGTTAGATGACATAAATTCTAGTGAGGCAAGAAAAGCAATGGGTCTACAAATCTTGCAGAGGTTTGCTAGAAGAGAATTGCAAAACAGTGAAGTTCTCCAAGTATTAAAAGAGTCGGTCATATGAAAATAATTAGTCTAAAACATCAGCTATTCACTGCAGGGTTGAGAAGGGACACATTTCATGCCAGTGGATAAGGACGTAAGACAGAGTGATCAGATTTTCTGGTCCAAGCAGAAGGCAGGATTTTGAGATTCTTTCTTTTTTTTTTAATTCCATTTCTATTCCTCCCTTCTCCGAAGACTCAGGGCGGCTTACAAGCTTAGCAGTAGCTTTCATTCTATGTATATGCCTGCTTATTAGGGCTTTCACCCCCCCCAAACGGCATTATTACAAAGTCAGCTTATTGCCCCCAACAATCTGGATCCTCATTTTACCTACCTCGGAAGGATGGAAGGCTGAGTCAACCTTGAGCCTGGTGGGACGCGAACCTGCACTAATTGCAGGCAGCTGGTGTTACTTAAGGAGGCATTAGCCCACTGCTCCACCAAGGCTCTTGGGGTCGCGATGGGTTGGACACAACTTCGCAACTAACAACAACAGGGTGGAATTGAGGCATTAGCCCACTGCTCCACCAAGGCTCTCAGATTCTCAGGTCAGAGTTGACAGCAGTCTAGAGAGAGGCTGTCACAGACATCGTCTCAATCAAAGGTCAAATACAGGAAGCTCTTGACACCAGCTTGGTACAATCAAGAGTTGTGAAACTCAGTCCTGGTATCTTTCTGATCCTGAGTTTTGGCTTCTCCAGAATTAGGTCATTCCGATGTCTCAACTCTTTTGCTTTTTTTCTCTTTTTCAGAGGAAGAACCATCTGAGAAAAAAAGTGACAAAGTCTGAGATTTATAAAAAATGAAACCAGATATTTTTTTTATTAATTAATGTATGTCTACAGTCATACAAACACACTCACATTTGGCTTTGACTGAATCTGTACCTGTGTTCTCTAGAAATCTTTACCGATTTTAGAAGGATGTTGATTTTGTCTGTGTGAATTTAGATATACAACCAAGAGTGATTGAAAAGTTGTTCCTTACTTGAGGATATGAACAAAAGAGACAGAGTGAGATTATTTAAGGGAGGAGAAAAGGAGAGGAGAAAAGGAAATATCAAGAAAAAATCTTGACAGGGTAATCCATTAAACTATGGAAGAGCTTCTGAAAGAAGAGATAGAGGACTTAAGACTTAAAGTGATAGAGGACATTCAAGACTTAAAAATGAGAGTGGATAGAGTAGCAGGAAATAGATGTGTAAAAATTGTATCTGTCAAATTACTTGGATATGACAACGGACTAAATCAATTTGAATTTTGCTTTATTTCTCTGTTCTAAAAATTGTGCAATCCAGTCTGTCCCTCCCTCCCTTTCTTTAAAAGTCTAATTCATTGGCTGCTCTCAAATGTTTGTTTCCCATAATTCATTGGCTCCAAAACCCAAGAAAGACATATCAAAATTCTTCAAAGCAGTTTCATTTATTGTTCCTCACCCATAATACAGCAATCTTGACAAACTAAAGCAGAGTACTAGCATCAATAAATATGTACTCTGAGCACTCCTAGAGAGGAGCTTTTTTGACCTTCTTCTTCCCAGATTAGTTATCTAAACTTCTAGAGCTGAAGAATTGTAGCTCAGGATTGAAACGAGGGGTCTTTAGTGCTCTCTGAGCTTGGTTGTTGTTGTTTTTTTTTGGGGGGGGTTGCAGATGTTTCATTAGCCAATTTAGGTAACATCATCAGTGCTAGAAGGAGGGATTGTGAAGGAGAGGGGAGGATGGTATTAGGCACACAACTTAGATCCTACACATGCACAAATGAAGCTTCGCGCACTCGCCCACCACTGCAACAGCCCAGTTCTCAACAAGCCATGGACTGGTAGTGATCAACAAACCAGGAGTTGGAACTCCTGGAGTAGAGGAGGAGGAGGACTATAAGAGTCCTTGGTGCTCTCTGATCTTGGCTGTATTCTTGAAGACATTTTGTTACCCAAACTAGGTAACAACATAAATATGATGTTTAAATAAAGAGACATGGTAATTCCAATGACAGAGAAGATTTGGAGAATGGTTTGAGCTGTCTTTATATTATATGTCTTTATATGTCATGGCATATCATGCAATACATCATCCTTGTTCTTCTATCTCTGCCACCTACTAACAAAACTCAGACAGAAGTAACCTGAATATATATATATATATATATATATATATATATATATATATATATATATATATATATAGATAGATATATAGATAGAGAGAGAGAGAGAGAGAGAGAGAGAGAGAGAGAGAGAGAGAGAGAGAGAGAGAGAGAGAATAACTATATATAGTTATTCGGGTTTTTCCCCGTGTAGAACTAAAGGTGTAGGCGCAACGTTTCGACGGAATCCCATCCGTCATCATCAGGCTGGTGGCTTTAGCTTCCTTCTTCTGGGAGAAGCATGTGGCTGTTTGTTCCTCTTTTTTAAACTGCCAGAGGGGGTGTGTTCTGTGGGTGGAGGTGTGCTCTGATTGGGTGGTGGACCAAGTGTGTTCTGATTGGGTGGGAGTGTGTTTTGAATGGTGGGTGTGTTCTGATTGGGTGGGGGTGTGTTCTGAGTGGATGGGCTGGTCTCAGCTGCCAGCCCCAGACCTGAGCTGGTGAGTTGTGCTGCTTTTGTTCGGCTTCGTGTTTGTGGTAGTGCCATGTTTTTATAGTGGGTGTCAGTTTGCTTATTGTGTGGTTTGGATGGGTTTAATGTGGCTGATGTTGCAGCTGTAGTTAGGTTTCTGTTTTGTGGTTGTGCCTCGTTATCATTGTGGGTTCGGATTTGCTTTTTGAATGGTTGTGTGGTGGTGATGTCATGTGATGTTATCATGAGTTTGGGTCTGGTATCATTCTTGGTGGTTGGGCCTCGTCTGTCAATCAAGGCGGGTTTCCAAATGGCTGGTAGGCGAGAGGTATCATCTCGTTTGTTCATACTGTGGGGGCGTTTTTCTATCTCAATGGCTTCTCTGAAAGGGAGAACAAACTTCATCCCTGGTCCAACACTTTGAAGCCACAGGACATGAAATTGATTGTAAAAAAACCAAAACTATCGCCAAAATTGAACATTTTAACAACAGAATAATCAGAGAAGCCATTGAGATAGAAAAACGCCCCCACAGCATGAACAAACGAGATGATACCTCTCGCCTACCAGCCACCAGCCTGATGATGATGGATGGGATTCCATCGAAACGTTGCGCCTACACCTTTAGTTCTACGCGGGGAAAAAGCCTAATAAGCAAAGATCCACATACAAACACCCGCAAAAACCTCAGAATATATATATATATATATATATATATATATATATATATATATATATCCATTTTTAAACGAAGAGGGATAGCACTAGCTAAGGGGAGACGTTGAAGCGGAGACTCTGAGCTCAGATAATTAAAAGACCAAATCAACATTTTGCCTAAAACCATCAGCCTCTGCAGGACAAGTGTGAGAGTTTTTCCACCAGCACTCCATATGCCGTGAAACATAACGAGGTAGACATTGCAACAGACTCTGCAGAATTGTAATCCAGGGAAATACAATATTCTACCCTAAAAACACCCATTTTCTCACCACGGCGAGCCATCTGCACAGATCATTTAACCTCCACTGATTGCCAGGCAGCAATCAGAAGCTAATTATGCTGCAAATATTGCTCCTTCGTTATTACGATGGGCCTCTATTATTTCATATGGTATCAGCTTGCCTGGAATGGTATTTGATCCTGGTGTTTTAAATCATTCAACAATTGCATGTATCTTGCAAGCCCATTCATCTTAGAAACAGGATTTAAAGCTGAAATGGATAGGATTAACCAATTATGCAATCGTTATCTATTAGGGCCCACAACTGCTTTGTGGGAAACAGGAACATGATGATTCGATATGTATTTATGAGTTTCTCCCTTCAATCACATTGACATTTATAATCAGTTGAAAGGTTTTGGAGATGCTTAGGAGGGCATTAAGAATTAGAACAACAAAGGAAAATCATAGTTACCACTTTGTTGTCACATGTTGACAGTTCCTGGGGGTACTTGAGGGTCATAAAATAGAAATGGGTGCCCACACATGGTCTACAGTCAGAAGTAGCTACTCTGACTTTGGTTTACAGCCTCTTGCTGAATTTGTCAACATCATTTCAATGGAGATACTTCCTTTGAAGAGAGACCAAATGTCATGGCTTTGTTTCTTTCCAAGGAAAGAAAACACCAATCAGATGAACTGCTGAGCTGGCAGAGAGGCCAACAAACACAACTGCAAAGCAACACATTTTTCAGTGGAGCAGTACAGGTCTTCTGCTGAAGCTCTTGGAACAAATACAGCCCCCAAGATTGTGGGAAGTCAGACCCCAGCGAAGGAAATATTAAAAGGGCAGAAAAATATATTTCGTAAAAGGATCTTGAAGAGGCAGAAAAGCATGGCCAGTTTTCTTGATAGCCCCAGGTCTCCCTCCCCCAAGTAGAAACCATCTCTGTACAAATGCAGATGTAAACCATCAGGAAGGTTAAAGATAGATTAAGAAGACAAAGACACCTAAAAATCTACATACCCCACCCAAACTCTAAGACAGGACATAATAGGATTAACCGACAGATATCAAAAGGGTAAACCCAGACTTGGCTCAGAATACATGACACAGGAATTAGCCTCAAACAGGAACAGGAAGCAGCTCCAAACAAAAGGCTCCAGAGGGTATAAAACCCCACTCCCTACATATGTTCACTCTCTTTTCTGCCAGAGCCATCTTCCTGTCTGGCTCTCCTCTTCAATAAACTGCAACCTTCTTCCTAAAGCAGTCGCCATGTTTATTCCCAGCTTGGACTGAACCACGATGAAGACTTTTCTTCCAACAAGATCTTACCTCCCTGGCCTTTCCCAGCCTCTTATTGGAGCGTGAGAAAGGGCCACCTCCAACTTCACTGCTACTGCTGGTACTCCAAGACCCAAGATATGTTTATGGAGAGGAACTACTACACCATGTTGTTGTTTTTTTTCATTCAGCCTTGTCTCATTGTTGCTTGAAGAATTTTCCCCCAAACTGGCTAAGATTGTGTGGCCAACCACAATAACGACGCCAATGAAGTGCATGTGGAAAGGTTTTCTCAGGTGTTAAAAAAAAAGGTAATCAGAAAGGAAAAAGAAGAAGAAGAAGAAGAAGAAGAAGAAGAAGAAGAAGAAGAAGAAGAAGAAGAAGAAGAAGAAGAAGGAAGAAGAAGAAGAAGAAGAAGAAGAAGAAGAAGAAGAAGAAGAAGAAGAAGAAGGAAGAAGAAGAAGAAGAAGAAGAAGAAGAAGAAGAAGAAGAAGAAGAAGAAGAAGAAGAAGAAGAAGAAGAAGAAGAAGAAGAAGAAGAAGAAGAAGAAGGAAGAAGAAGAAGAAGAAGAAGAAGAAGGAAGAAGAAGAAGAAGAAGAAGAAGAAGGAAGAAGAAGAAGAAGAAGAAGAAGAAGAAGAAGAAGAAGAAGAAGAAGAAGAAGAAGAAGGAAGAAGAAGAAGAAGAAGAAGAAGAAGAGAGAGAGAGAGAGAGAGAGAGAGAGAGAGAGAGAGAAAACCCAGACAAGCATTGCCTCACTTCATTTATATGAAATTAGTGTCTCTTTCCAAAGCATGAAGAGCAGGCCTGCCAAAGAGACCGCCTCCCCAAGGCCAAGCAGCGACCTTGTTTTCTTTTTTTGGGTTCCTTTTCAAACAATCCAAGCACTCTGCTGGAAAGATAATTCCTTAATTTCCTCTTTTCTCATGCTTGAGACCACCTGGGCAGTCGCTGCAGGATAGTGCAGCAAACTCACATGAATTCTTGATTATCGTCTGCCTGCAAGTCCAGCAAATTGGAATTGGTGGTGCTGCTCGAGGAAATGAGCATGAAAAACAAAAACAAAAACAAAAAAAACCCACAACTTTTTTGGTCCTCTCTTCACAGTAGCCTCATTCTGGCAACAAAGCTGAGATGCCGTAAATATTATTTCTGACACAGGGAGATGTTTGTTTGAGAAACAACCAATTTAATCTTGAGGGCATCGGAGAAAGGATTTTATTTATTTATTTTTCCTTTTGTTGTTGTTGTTGTTGCCCAAACAGCAATACGGGATTGTGAACGTAGCATTAAAGAAGAAAGATAGCTGTCAGGCATCTCGCTTAATCTGAAGGAAGGGGACAAGAAATTGGGAGGTAATTAAGTTGACCTTAAGTCTGAAATAGAATTGTGGGGTTTTGTTCAGCTGATCAGAAAAAGGAAAGAGTAAAAATACTCCTTAGAGTATACCAACTGAAATGGTGAGGGTCAGTGCTTTTTTTCTAAAAGAAAAAGGTGCCGGAACTCACACGTCATACCACCCACCTTGCCTACCCTACAAGGTTCCATCCAAAAAAGGTGCCGGAACTCCATTCTGAGCGTTCTATGAGAAAAAAAGCCCTGGTGAGGGTTATTTCTGAAGATGGCCACAGGGCCAATATTCATTCATTTGTTAAGTGGGAGTCAAAGGCAAAAAAATATGGTAATATTGCAGAGGAAATGATTATCAGTATTAATGTAGAAATCATCCCTTTATTTATTCTTAGATTATTTTTATGCACAGGCAAAGTTCCTATGCCACTTCAGTTGAATAAATCTGTTTATAACAGTGAATCAACCTCAAAGGAGGAGATAACTACATGTTTTATATATATACATACAGACATACAATTTTGGTCCAGTGATTAACTATCTCTTAGCAATCTTTATCCTTGCTTTTTGCAATCTGTTGCCATCTAATTTGGTTGGGCTTCTACTCCCAGTCAATTGCTGGAAACTGCAGGTTGACAGTTGAATTATATATAATATACATGCACATATACCCAGAAAGATGCATATGTGTCTGTGTGTGTGTGTGTGTGTGTGTGTGTGTGTGTGTAAATTTTTTGGCGTCTGGGACTAAGCAAGTGTATTCTGAATGCTTAACAAACATTATATATGTTCTGTACCAGCCTGCTACCGGCCCTGCAGAAAAGGCAGGGACAAACCCTTTACAAACGGCAAGAGGCTGGAATTATGCCTGCCAAATTTATTCACATAAAACAGAGCAAGACAAGACACCAACCATAAAACACAAGCTAAGAAGCAGGAACAATCCAAGCGGTTGCCTTCAGCAAACCAGCCCTCCCACACATTCCCCTTAAATACAGTTCAGGGCGTGGCCTCTCTGTGCCTCCTTCCGAGGTGCCCCATTGCCTTCCTCTGTTTACTCCTGACTGACTGCCTCCTGCGTCGGGCGTCCTTGAACAGGGCCAGCTGTGGGTCATCTTCATCCATGCTGTCAGGCTCACACAGCTGAGTCTGCGTCGTGACCAGATGAGAGGGGCCTTGCTGGGGCTCTCATCAAGCTGTCCAATCCCCTCAGCAAGCTCTTCAACACCCCCCTCCTCCTCCTCCTCTGAGTCATCCGACCCAACTGCCGAACCCACAGGCTGACCCTGAATCACAACAATATATATATATGGGTTTTTTTCCCATCCGTCATCATCAGGCTGGTGGCTTCTGCTTCCTTCTTCTGGGAGAAGCATGTGGTAGTGGCTGTTTGTTCCTCTTTTTTAAACTGCCAGAGGGGGTGTGTTCTGTGGGTGGAGGTGTGCTCTGATTGGGTGGGGGATTAAGTGTGTTCTGTTTGGGTGGGAGTGTGTTTTGAATGGTGGGTGTGTTCTGATTGGGTGGGGGTGTGTTTTGAGTGGATGGGCTGGTCTCAGCTGCCAGCCTTAGACCTGAGCTGGTGAGTTGTGCTGCTTTTGTTCAGCTTCGTGTTTGTGGTAGTGCCATGTTTTTATAGTGGGTGTCAGTTTGCTTATTGTGTGGTTTGGAGGGGTTTAAAGTGGCTGATGTTGCAGCTGTAGTTAGGTTTCTGTTTTGTGGTTGTGCATCGTTATCATTGTGGGTTCGGATTTGCTGTTTGAATGGTTGTGTGGTGGTGATGTCATGTGATGTTATCATGAGTTTTGGTCTGGTATCATTCTTGGTGGTTGGGACTCGTCTGTCAATCAAGGCGGGTTTCCAAATGGCTGGTAGGCGAGAGGTATCATCTCGTTTGATACCCCACAGCATGAACAAACGAGATGATACCTCTCACCTACCAGCCATTTGGAAACCCGCCTTGATTGACAGACGAGGCCCAACCACCAAGAATGATACCAGACCCAAACTCATGATAACATCACATGACATCACCACCACACAACCATTCAAAAAGCAAATCTGAACCCACAATGATAACGACGCACAACCACAAAACAGAAACCTAACTACAGCTGCAACATCAGCCACTTTAAACCCCTCCAAACCACACAATAAGCAAACTGACACCCACTATAAAAACATGGCACCACCACAAACACGAAGCCGAACAAAAGCAGCACATCTCACCAGCTCAGGTCTAAGGCTGGCAGCTGAGACCAGCCCATCCACTCAAAACACACCCCCACCCAATCAGAACACACCCACCATTCAAAACACACTCCCACCCAAACAGAACACACTTAATCCCCCACCCAATCAGAGCACACCTCCACCCACAGAACACACCCCCTCTGGCAGTTTAAAAAAGAGGAACAAACAGCCACTACCACATGCTTCTCCCAGAAGAAGGAAGCAGAAGCCACCAGCCTGATGATGACGGATGGGATTCCGTCGAAACGTTGCGCCTACACCTTCATTTCTACGCGGGGAAAAACCCGAATGACCAAAGGTCCATATATATATATATATATATATATATATATATATATATATATATATATATATATATATATATATTCATTCATTCTTTTCTTGGGATGATTTGAAAACTATACATTAATCTGGGTGAACTGATCCCAACAGATTTTGTTTTCATTATTTTCATTTCTCTTTCAGAGTTGTTTTGTAATCTGTTTTGTTTAGCTTCACACAATCCAAAGTTGTGTCTTCTAATTATAGTCTTGCACTTTGCTACCAGCAAAGTTGAAAGCGTCTGTCTTACTTTATTCTTTCCTACCAAATTATACATCAGACTTCTCTTGCAATCCTTTGGAACTCCCGGACCTTCTATTTTTCTCTCTGTAACATCAGTGGAGATGCTACTCAGCATGGAAACACATATGCCAAAGCCATCTGGGAGAGAATCTGACTCCGTCCTAAAGAGAAGACATAAATTAGATTTTAAATAACAAAGCATCTGGCAGTTAAGGATGACAAGCTGGCAAGAAAGCAGATGAAAGAAAGGAGGTAAATCAGAAAGTTGCATCTTCAAACTCTGATTTGTTGGCGAAGGCACATCTGTCTTGTCTTGTTTGAAAACTCTAAAGAAGAACCATTTTCCAAACAAACCTCCTTGCAAAGATTCAAGAGATTTGTTATTAATGTTTGGTTTATCAATAAAGGCACTGAAAGAGAAAACACAGCACACATCACAGCACATGTGACAACTGAACATCAATTTTAACCTAGAAACGTTTTTTCAAAATAATTCTTAAAAGGTTTGAACTTTTGAAACATTTTGAAACTGTGGGGTCCTTGGTGCTCTCTGAGCTTGATGCTTTTCTTGCAGATGCTTCATTATCCAACTGGGTAACATCTTCAGTGCTAGAAGGGATTGGAGTTGGCTCTTATTTTTATTTCCTAGTAGCTTGCCCTATCAACGTTGGTGGAAGTAGACTTAGTGGCAATCTTGGTGACATGTAATATCCATTTATCCAAATGTTTTAGAGTAGGGCTTTTCAACCTTTTCACCCATTGTACCACTTTTAGGATATGGCAACATCCGAGTACCACCAGTCGCCTAGCAAGGTGTCAAAAACTTGATGACCAAAAAAAAAAAAAAGGAAAAAAGTGATGGAAGTACAGGTAGTCCTCGACTTACAACAGTTCGCTTAGTGACTGTTTGAAGTTACAATGGCACTGAAAAAAGTGCCCCCCAAGCCACAGCCGAGCAAGATACTTGCCTCCTCCTGTCCGAGGTTTTCATTGTTGTGAGCATTTCTGTTGAGGATTGGCAGTGGGGGTGGGGTGTGTTTGGTTTTTATTCCCCCTGTCTGCTGGGTGGTCGCAGCAGGTTTTGGTCACTTGACATGACCCCGGGACACTGTGACCATCATAAATATGATTCAGTTGCCAAGCATCTGAATGTAAATCACAAGACCCTGGAGATGCTGCAACATTCCAGCTGATCGGCGCTTCTTCTGGGCTCAGAAGTGCCAGGATCAGCGCCGAGCTCCAGCTGGAGACTGGTGCTGATCCTGACGCTTCCACTGATCCCTGAGAGCCCCGAAAAAGCACTGATCCTGGCACTTCCGCTGAGCCCTGACAGCCCTGCAGCTCCAGCCGTCTCTCGCTCAGGCTTCTGCGGTGCTGCCACCAGTTCAGCTCATTCCCCTCCCCCGCTACCACTTTTCTAGGATGGTCGCATACCACCTGCCAGGTGCCAATCTACCACTGGTTGAAAAGCCCTGTTTTAGAGTCCTCATGACTTTCTAATACCTCAGGCAGTTGATATTTCTGATCCGCTTCCCCTCCCCCAAATATTAGCAACTGAAGATGCTGCCATGTATACTAGATACTTCTACATTTGATACGTGATTTTTTTTTAAACCACTGCAGTGATCTACCTTCTGGGTTCAGACTCATGTCCCGTTAATTATGGCAGTTGTGGCAAGAAGATGCCATGTGAACTGTTTTTAGAAGACATGTCTTCCTAGCATTCATCTCAACCTCTCCCTACCCTGACTCACCCCACCTGTCAGGTGCAAAGGATTAGGACCATAGGTTACGTTGCAGTTCAAAAGATCTACTGCCCAAGCTCATACACAAGAATCTAGTCAACACTAGAGTTAGTTCAGCACTAAATTGGTGCCAAGTAAGCATCATCGGAATTCAAGGGGGTTGACCTTGGACCATTTATGGGAACGTAATGACTCCAAGTTGATGGTGCACTTCACTCCACCTTCAGCTCTGTCTCCTCTTCTTTTATACCCCCAGAGAGATGTGTTAAGATTAAGATTTTCTGGTTTTCTAATAATGTACATCCTTTTGTACATTTGTACATTTGTACATTTCCTATAGAAATGTTCTTACAAGGTCTCCTCAGTGAATCTACCCAGATGTCAGACCTGCCCCAATCTGATCCCTTAGGAAAGAACAGCTTTTGACTCCATTGGTTAAGGCAAAGGGTTCTTTTACTAAGGATATTGGTTGCAGTAAAGTCAAGCCAGCTCTGAAATCTATCGTGCTCGCTACATACAAAAATAAGGTGTACATTTGCTCCCAGCCAATTCCCTCCCCCAATGACCAGTCTGTTTTCAGCCAATTGGAGCTCGCCAAGATGTTTTGAGAACTCTTGAGACATTTGGGGATAATCCAGGGTGTCTGGCAATGGGATGCTGGTGCAAACAGTATCCAGCTGCTCTGATCCTTATCACCTGTCATTCCCTCCCTCCGATTTCCTATCACGCATACACATAAAGCTTTATTTCCCTTTCATCCTTCCCCCCTTTCTTCTTTTGATGGCAGGATGCCTGTGAGGCTCCAAGCTGAGCCAGGCAGAGCTGACACCACATCTGATTGTTCCCATTTGCCCGTAGATCACTGGGCACTGCTAATTTAGGAAAGCACTAGGCTGGTAATGTAGGGTCAGGCATGACATGGACTTGAATGCTTGGGTTCAGCATTCTCCTAGAAGACAATTAGTTCTGTTTTAAACAGGCATTGAGCAGTCTTTTAAAAGAGAAGCAGACCTTGTTTAAAGAAGAGGACTAGAACTATCTGCACAGAAGGTCAATTGAAATCGGGAAAGAAAATTAGGTTTTGCAAGCTTTATATTGCTGATCCTGTCCCCGATGAGCGCATTACAGGTTCTTCCGATAAAAGAAGAAATCAATAAATAATTACTTAGAAAGCAGGCTTATTTTTGCAATTCATTCACTTTATATCCACATTCTCCACCATGCTCCACCTTTTCCATGTGTCCTTCAGCAATTTAGTACCAACCATTTAGCTTTGTTTCCATGTACAGGTCTCCAACCTCTATCTCTACGACAGTGTCCTTATGCTGGCCAACGCTTTCCACCGAAAGCTGGAAGACCGGAAATGGCACAGCATGGCAAGCTTGAACTGCATGAGAAAATCAACCAAACCTTGGAATGGAGGCAGATCCATGTTGGAGACGATCAAGAAGGTAATCTAATGGACCTGCTTTTCCAAGAAGTATAGGCCAAGCAAGTTGGTCAGCTCTTGATCCCAAGGGAGAAAGGCAAATGGTTGTACACTAAATATTTTAAACACAGATGGTTTGAAAGAAAACCCTGGGGAGGGAGAAAAACAAAATCCATTTTTTTCTCTGTCACTCAACTAGGTGAAACTCTTTTTTTAAGGGTCATATCAGTGGATTGACAGGCATTATGGAATTCCAAGAAGACGGTGCCAATCCCTACGTCCAGTTTGAAATTCTTGGAACGAGCTACAGTGAAACATTTGGCAAAGACGTCCGAAGGGTAATTCTTCTTCTTTCTTCTGTTTCATTCCCCTTCAGTTTATCTGGAGGACATGCTGTCTTTTTGCAGTACAAATGTTCATGTTTTTTTTAAAATTCTAAAGGCATTAATTTTGTCCACTTGTGCCGTCTTGAACGAGCGTGTCTTTATAGAGATGTTCTTATATCCAGCAGCATTGTGCACTGACTAGAGATAAAGATGTAGCACAATGTTAGGTAAATTGTAACATAACAGGCATAACTGTGATACTGTCCTAATTAGGGAACTTATTGTCCCTCTGTTTTATCAGTAAAACCCTGCATGTAGCGGATTTCGAGAAAACATTTTATTGATAAAACATGAAACCTGAAAAAAAATGTTTTATATCTTACCTAGTTTTGTGTTTATTCATTGCTAGTGTTTTCATTGCTTATACTCCTTCTCACATGAGATTGAAGAAGAGTTAATCTTCCTTTTTAAGATATTTCTCCAATCTTCTCCTCCTCCTGCCTCCTCCTACTCCCCCCACCCACTCAACTTATGAAGGGATAGGTAGTGATCCAGACCATTAAAGTAAAGGTAAAGTTTCCCCCGCACATGTGTGCTAGTCGTTTCTGACTCTAGGGGCCGGTGCTCATCTCCGTTTCATAGCCAAAGAGCCAGCGCTTGTCCGAGGACGTCTCTGTGGTCATGTGGCCGGCATGACTAGACGCCAAAGGTGCACGGAACGCTGTTACCTTCCCACCGGAGTGGTCCCTATTTTTCTACTTGCATTTTTACGTGCTTTCAAACTGCTAGGTTGGCAGAAGCTGGGACGAGTAACAGGCGCTCACTCTGTTAGGTGGCACTCGGGATTCGACCCTCCAAACTGCCGACCTTCTGATCAACAAGCTCAGCGTCCTAACCCACTCAGCGTCCTAACCCACTCGCATCCCTTATAGCAGTTAATAGCTGGAAAGGAAATATTTAGGCTCTCCCTAAACTCTGCTGGCCAGTGCAAGCTATCCATTCCCAAAGGTCTTATGGCAGAGAAGTAATGTCTCTCTAATATTAAATATTAAATGCATTAAAAGTTATATGCAACTGCATGCATTAAAAGCAACTAAATAACCTGCAGCCTGACTGAGAATGGAGCAAACCATAACAGGATATTCTTTGTTTTGCCTGGAGCTTGAATGGTCTGCCGATGTTTATGCATTTATTTATTATTTTTTGCCTCTATTTAGCTCCTCTTTGAGACTTAGAAGATCAGCTGCATAAGCTTTTTCTATTTACACACTTGGATCTGAATTTATTATGTGGGTCTCTCTTGTCCTGGTGGACCTTGTTTCTTTCCATTGAGTGGACTTTACAATGTGTTCCACACTAATATTTTAAGAGTTGGGAGGTGTTGTATACATGCAACTTTTATGGGAGAACTGAGCCCACACAAAGCCTCTTTTGGCTTTATTTCTTTGGGGTTTGAAATAATGGGTAACATTCCCAGGAAGAAGAAACATTTCTGGAAGTTTTGCCATATAATTTATGAAGAGCAGGAAGGTTGCCCTCCACCATTGTCTCACCCATTGTAGGAGAAGGAGTGGCAGAATCTGGGAGTGGAGTCAAAAGAGGGATCATCTTAGAATCCCTATGTAGCCACAGTATAGAGCAGGGGGTAGCTAGGCTGACTCAGGAATTCTGGGAGTTGAAGTCCATGAGTCATAAAAGAGCCGAGGTTGCCTACCCCTGATGTAGACTAAGTCCAACCTCCCTTGAATAGTCTTGACCCCTTATCAAACTCCAAGCAGGTGCAATCCATTAGTTGAGAGAACCCCTGTGCATTGGCTTTTAATAATAAACCACTTTAATTGGACCTTCAGATTGTGGATCTGGTCTTTAGCCCCTGACACCCAATCTCTCTCATGGGATTTTACTTAGAAGAGGAAGAAGACTCTGGGCAAAGTTGACATGATCTTGTGTATCGTGAGCATCCTAACATCCTAAATTTCCTATGTAGCAGAAATTTCCATAGTGATAAAATATACATAAGAATGAGATTCATTCTCCTTCTAGTGCAGCGCCTTGTAACCTCTAGCGCAGCGCCTTGTTAAGGATCTGGAAATCCTCTGGAAATCCATTGGTTGGCACTGCAGTAGCTCCATAACATCAAGTCCAGGTGACATTGACCCACTAAAAGACAACTTGGAAAAAGAAAAAGGAAAGTAATGTATGATTTATTTATTTTTTTATAGTCAGAGAGTATAAACCTGAAACAGGATTGGACAGATTTGCACAATTCTTATTTTATTACTAGTACTATTTTAATTCTTGAAGGGCAAGACAGGGCAGGGATATGCAGTGAGCTCACATATTTTCTTTTTAAACATGTATTTTAAGAAATTGCTGGCAATAATTAAAAAATAAATTAAGGTTAAAAATTCTCAAATTACAGAATAATGAGAATTAAACATCAAAAAGTGAAGGAAAAAAAATCCTTAGATGGACATTTAACATTGGATTATTATAGGCAGGCGGGGGGGGAATCTCAAGAGACTAGCCAGCCCCACAGTTGCGTGGACCCCTGTGCCCCTCCACACATAATTTTGCCTTCTAAAAAGTCAACCTTTGCAACTCATTCTCAAGCTCCCCTTCCCCACGGTATGCAGACAAAGCATTTGCTGTATTTTGCAAGAAAGAGCCTGCTCTGAGTGGTAGCATTTATCCCCAGCTATTCATTTCTCCATTTTAAGCCTTTCTTTCTTAAAATATCACTTGTTTCTTTAGATCAACCTTCCTAGCTCGCTTCGCTCTTTCCAAAGCAGCATGCAGATGTAGTCTCTGATAATGCTTTTCATTCACTTGTTTCGAGCAGAACACTTATGGAGACCTCCTTTGAGAGATCTGGTGCCTTTGTCCTTATTACTTGTTTTTTTTTTTTAATGACTCTCATGATTAGTAATGAAGAGAGTTTAAAAATGGGGCACATCATTTAGAAGTTCCTTCCATGGAAAGCTGAGCAAATTTCATTTAGAAATAGTAGCACAACAGACCCAACCATTTATGGCCCATATCCAGTTTGAAGGTG
The DNA here is from genome assembly GCF_947247035.1 of Vipera ursinii. Classification (NCBI taxonomy): domain Eukaryota; kingdom Metazoa; phylum Chordata; class Lepidosauria; order Squamata; family Viperidae; genus Vipera; species Vipera ursinii. Next base: position 93,853,371 of record NC_139518.1, on the reverse strand, counting down.
TTTTTTTTTAAATATATCTGTGATGGTGTCTGGTAAAATTACAAATGTGCTACAAAATCTGCAGTACTCCTTGGAGTTAAAGCCAGAGAAGGCAATCATCTAACTCACATATCAGAGTAATGAAAATTCTAAGATACTATTTATTTCTGGAAACAGGGTAGATTGTTGAAGCTTGTTGCCTATTTGAGATGCTTAATTTAAAAGAAGTTGATTGATGAAGGTGAAATCTATTGAGATCTCAATGCTCTTTGTGATTTGAAGCAGACTTTTTGTTTTTAGTCCATTGTGTTTATAGTCAGTTGGTTGCCCGGAGTTGTTTCTGAGAGATGGACAGCAGTTTCTTAAATAAGAACCTTTATGATACATCAGAAAATGAAGCACAATGAGTGTGAGGTGGTCTTCAGAACTTAAAAATGCAATAACAGGCCCATAAAAAACACTGTATTATCTCAGAGGGAAAGATATGTGTCATTTTTTTAAGCAAATGTACAAGGGTGATCAATTACATGTGTTTCCTTGTTAATTATTTGGTTAGCCTTATTATTACAGTTTTGAAACAATTCCAAATAGGGAGGGAGGGAGGGAAGGAGAGAGAGAGAGAGGGAGAGAGAGAATAAAATTTTTAAACACCCTCAGCCATTCTACTGAGTTACTAAGACTATTAAGTCAGTTTCCAAAGCAAGAGCAGAACAATACTTCAATCTTTTTCAAAAATATTCCACTGTTTCCCATAGTGACTAGAACCTTAGGCTATATAAGCAAAAGGTACCCTCCAAAAATCACTTCTGGCTGCAACAATTGTGCTTCAGTCCACCTTAGGAATGAAGCAGTTGTGTTTATTCACGGTTTCAAAAGAAAACCATGCCTGTTCCAGGTAAACCATGTAGAAGTTGACTAACCTTGGGCATGGACAGGTAAAATGGCTTCTCTTGTAGGGTGACACTTTCCAGCTAGGTAACCTGGTTGGTATGTTCTAAAGAAAGAACAAACATGGAAGCAAGCACAGGTGTGTATTCTAAAGGTGAAGGTTGAAATAATGTAGAAGCAGAATAAAGATACAGTGACAATGAAACAATAGAATTTAAAAGAATGATTTCCTATATTTGGTCTCTAAATACAATCTAGATGTCTTCCATTATCTCCAAAGACCACATGGATATTGATTGTAAAGCTTGGGGACCTTAACTCTGATACCTGTGAATTATGAAACAGGATTTTTTTTGATCAATATTTTTTTTTAATTTTATTTTATTCAGAAAGTCAAAATACAAGCTGGAAAAAAACCAAAATTTACAGAAACAAAACAAAACTAGATTTTTAAAAAAGTGTGTTACAAAAGACAAGAACACATATACATATATTGTCCCCCCAGTTGAAATATATTACAACAATACTGTAGTCATGTCCCCTCCTTGGCAAGCAGGCCTACAATTTATAAACTTCTACATATCTATCTGCAACCAATTTAATCTGTCATCTATCTTCTATGCATAAGAAAAGATAGTTAACAGGTAATCCATTATCTCAGATCAGAGATAACAATTTCGGTGATCTCTGGTAGGTAAGAATTTTTTCTAGATAAGAAGCTATTGAAGACTTTCTACAAGTTAAATACAATAGGTAAAGTTTCCCCCGCCCATGCGTGCTAGTCGTTTCCGACTCTAGGGGCCGGTGCTCATCTCTGTTTCAAAGCCGAAGAACCAGCACTTGTCCGAGGAGGTCTCCATGGTCATGTGGCCAGCATGACTAAACGCCAAAGGCGCATGGAGCGCTGTTACCTTCCCACCGTAGTGGTCCCTATTTTTCTACTTGCATTTTTACGTGCTTTTGAACTGCTAGGTTGGCAGAAGCTGGGACGAGTAACAGGCGCTCACTCTGTTACACAGCACTCGGGATTCGACCCGCCAAACTGCCGACCATCTGATCGACAAGCTCAGCATCCTAACCCACTGAGCCACCGCATCCCTTTAAATACAATAGTAGATTGTTAATAGAGAGGGCTTTACAGTTTAATTTTGCTGTTAGAACTTTTACAGAATCTTGAATGAATGAAAACAGCCAACAATAAATAGAAAAACCAACATAAGCTAAGTGAAAGGACACCACAGAGAAGAAAACAAAAAAAGCGGGGGTGGGGGGGCATCAACACTGAATAAAGGAGAATTTAAAATAAAGATGGAAAGTTCCAGGGTCCACCAAAGAAGCAAATTTGAAGGGCTACGTCATATAAAGCTACATCAAAGTGGCCCACAGCAGGCTCATCTAGAGATTTTTTGCCTTGCAAAAATAAACTGAAGTTGAGACAAACAATCATGCTCATAAAAAATTGGGGCCTATTTATAATCTTTAGACTCTGGAGTTTTCAGCACTGCAACAGAATCAATCGTGAAGTATAAAAATGCAATACAACGTTTGTAGCAAATGTTACATTATGCCTGCAAGGTGCCAGATACATAGAATTGGAATCAGTAGTTTGAAACGGTTACAATCAAATCCAATCATACTTCCCAACATGTTTAATAATTCACAAACTTAGCTGCTAAGTGCCTGGAATTTTTTCTATATTAAAATACCCAAAAAAAAAACCACCATTCCTCACATTTTGTTGCTTTTCCATTTTGATTTTCATGTCCTTGTATTTCAGCATAAAATCCTTCTTAAGCAACTGAAGTCAGCAACAAAGTCTAGTATAGCACCTAAATTGAAAATCTAAAGCAGACAGCAATTATAAATGGGCATAGATTAGATTTGTGACAACTCATGTACAATTTTTCAACACTTTTGTGTTTTCTACAAGCTATTTTTTCTTTTTTTACTTGACATATACACCCAGGGCTTTTTTTCCTCATAGAATGCTCAGAACGGAGTTCCGGCACCTTTTTTGGATGGAACCTTGTAGGGTAGGCACAGGCGGGTTGTAGGACATGTGTGAGTTCCGGCACCTTTTTCTTTTACAAAAAAAGCACTGTGTACATCCATACTGTTAATAACCAAATTGGAATTGACCAATTGCCATCTTACTCCATCTCCTTCAATGAATTCCTTTTCTTTCTTACATTCTCTTACTGTTAGGTTTGTACAAACTGTCCCCTTTTATTACCTGCATATTTACTATCTCCTTCGAAGTGTAATAACAGAAGACATTTATGTTTTGTTGCTGAAATTATTTAACATGCTCCTGTGCTTCATTAACTGATACAGATTATCAGTATGTAGCTCACTCTACAGTATAATTTTATGATATGCCAGTATAGTTAGCAAGCAGCGGACCAGTTTCTAAGTTCAACAAATAATGACTTCTATGGCCCCAGTCCTTCTCCTTTCTGGCTGCTGGTTTTAGAGAGAAATTAAGTTAGATTACACGGTGGCTCAGTGGGTTAGGATGCTGAGCTTGTTGATCAGAAGGTCGGCAGTTTGGCGGGTCGAATCCCAAGTGCCGCGTAACAGAGTGAGCGCCTGTTACTCGTCCCAGCTTCTGCCAACCTAGCAGTTTGAAAGCACGTAAAAATGCAAGTAGAAAAATAGGGACCACTACGGTGGGAAGGGAACAGCGTTCCATGCGCCTTTAGTGTCTAGTCATGCCGGCCACATGACCACGGAGACGTCCTCAGACAAGCGCTGGCTCTTCGGCTTTGAAACGGAGATGAGCACCGGCCCGTAAAGTCGGAAACGACTAGCACGCATGTGCGGGGGAACGTTTACCTTTACCTTACCATATTTGTTACTAAGGTTTTCTTTGAGGGCAGATTTGTAAACCTCTTAACCTCATGGCTATGTGATACTCCATAGAGATCATAGCTAAAGCATCTTAGCATAGCCCCAAAAACATAACTGTTCCTCTAAAATTTTTGTTTCTTGTTTGTGCATATCTAAATTCTCTGGGTGGTAAGAAAATGGGGAAGGAGAGGTTTCACAACCTTGATGATGTGTTTGCAATGCAAGCATTATAATTTACTCATATAAAATTCACTCGCTGGGGGGAAGCAAAAATGATCTCTGTACCTAAATATTCACAAAATATCCAGATTGTTTTCAAAATAAATAAATAAATCTAAGAATACTGATGAAGGAATCCTCATTTTTTTAAAAAAGAAAACCAAGTTTTAATTAAGAACTTCTTCCTGAGTTATATAATTTTATATGCAAATTCTGCTAAATACCACTACTATAGTATATTATTTATCAGGATTTGTTTTTTTGATTTGAGAATGAACTGCCCTATTGGCATTTGAAGCCTTCATTAACTCCTTCAAAATTACACTTGCAAACTATTGATTGTTGCAAATTACTGATTGCTTTAGATGCATAAGAGTTGTTGCCATTTTAATTCATGAGTTTACTGAACAGTGTCCCAAAATAAAATCTACTCCCATCATTATTAATAGTCCATATCAAGACAAAAAGGCATATGACAAAATTAAGAGAGTGGTTAATATGATACTCTTCTGGATTTGTAGTACAGGCCAGATAGCAACCATGAAATATAAGTATGCTTCTGTTCTATCTACAGAGCCTTCTATATATAATAAATGGAAAGGAATAGCTGCACAGCATTTAGAGTTAGATGAGATGCTTTACGGAGTAATTAGTTTCAAAAGAAATTGAGTTATATGAATTACTACAGGGCTGAGGCAGTTGCTTGGATAAGAACTCAAGAGTAATGTGAGATCTGATCATCCCTTTTCACGCATTTATACCAGAACAAATTAGGTTGAATGGAGTCTCCGTTCTTTTACAGTTCAACTGTATAAATAGTTATTGCAATAGAAACCCTTTAGAGTTAAATGAGACTTACTCTGGGGAAGGATATAGACTTAGCTGCATTTAGAATCAAGGGCTAGTCATTTGGCAATTGAGCTTTACTTGCTTAACTGCCCTAAAACTGTGGAAGGTGTGGGGGACATAGAAATATTAGATATTTTGCACAAAAATCAGCACTCTGTTCTTTAAAACTGACTGAAAATGTGATACTATCTGTCTTTCTTTCTGTCTGCCTACCTACCTACCTACCTACCTACCTACCTACCTACCTACCTACCTATCTATCTATCTATCTATCTATCTATCTATCTATCTATCTATCTATCTATCTATCTATCTATCTATCTATCTATTTATCTATCATCCATCCTATCAAATCTACCTACCTATCATCCATCCATCCATCTATCTATCTATCTATCTATCTATCTATCTATCTATCTATCTATCATCTATCTATCATCCATCCTATCAAATCTACCTACCTATCATCCATCCATCATCCGTCTATCATCTATCTATCTATCTATCTATCTATCTATCTATCTATCTATCTATCTATCTATCTATCTATCTATCTATCTATCTATCTATCATCTTATCAAATCTATCTATCTATCTATCTATCTATCTATCTATCTATCTATCTATCTATCTATCTATCTATCTATCTATCTATCTATCATCCATGCTATCAAATCTACCTACCTATCATCTATCCATCCATCCATCCATCCATCTATCTATCTATCTATCTATCTATCTATCTATCTATCTATCTATCTATCATCTATCTATCATCCATCCTATCAAATCTACCTACCTATCATCCATCCATCATCCGTCCATCCATCTATCTATCTATCTATCTATCTATCTATCTATCTATCTATCTATCTATCTATCTATCTATCCCAATGCCTTAACCACTAGACCAAAGTCTGTCTGTCTCTCTCTAATAGAAATGCAGGTAGTCCTCAACTTTCAACCACAATTGAGCCCATTATTATTATTATTATTATTATTATTATTATTATTATTATTATTATTATTATTATTATTTTGCTAACGGAGACATTTGTTAAGTGAATTTTGTCCCATTTTGTGAGCTTTCTTGCCACCGATGTTAAGTGAATCACTGTAGTTGTTAAGTTAGCAACCTGGTTATTAAGTGAATCTGGCTTCCCCATTGATTCTGCTTGTCAGAAGGTTGCAAAAGATGATCACATGATCCCGGGACACTGCAACCGTCATAAATATGAACCGGTTACCAGCATCCAAATTTTGATCGACGTCCGAAAGTGTGAAAAGTGTGAAAAATGGTCACTTTTTTTCTGTGCCATTGTAACTTTGAAAGGTCACTAAACAAACTGTTGTAAATCAAGGACTACCTGTAAACAAATAAAATAAAAACAAATTTAAAAAGGTAATTTTAAGCCACTTAACCTCATGTAACTTTTGTCCTCATATCTTTTAGCTTTTAGCCTCAGTGTCAGGAAGTTTCTCCTTAATTCCAGGTTGCTTCTCTTCTTGATTAGTTTCCAATCATTGTTTCTTGTCCTTCCATCTGGTACTTTGGTGAACAACCAGGCCCCCTCTGCCTTGTGGCAGCCCCTCAGGTACTGGAATACTGCTATCATGTCTCCCCTATTTCTTCTTTTCTTTAGACTAGCCAAACCCAAGTCCCGTAGCCGTTCTTCATATGTTTTAGTCTCCAGTGTCTCCTCTGATCATCTTAGTTGCTGTTCTCTGAATTTTTTCCAAACTCTCAGCATCTTTTTTGTGATATGGTGATCAAAATTGGCTGCAGTATTCCAGGTGTGGTCTGCCGGCATCAAGCTCCCTGCGCCCTGTGCGTTCCCACAGAGAGGGCCTCCTCAGGGTGCCACCGATCAGAGAATGTCGATTGGTGGCCCCCAGGGGGAGATCCTTCTCTGTGGGCGCTCCGGAGCTGTGGAATCAGCTACCGGTTGAGCTCCGGATGGCGCCCGATCTTCGCTCCTTTCGTCGCGATCTTAAGACATTTCTGTTTGTACAAGCCGGCCTAGCCTGAGGGGGAGTGTTGGGGTTATTTTATTTTTTGTTTTTTAACTTTTCTTGGGGTTTTTAGTGTTGTATTTATATTGTTTTTAACTAGGGCAATTTGTTTAATCTCTTTTTTAATGTTTGTATTCACTATTTTATTCTGCCCTGTGAACCGCCCTGAGTCCTCAGGGAGAAGGGCGGTATATAAATGTTATTAAATTAATTAATTAATTAATTACTAGGGTTTTATAAAGCAGTAATAATACTTCGCATGACCTTGATTCTGTGCCTCTGTTTATACAACCCAGGATTGTATTAGCTTTTTTGGTTGTTGCTGCACACTGCTGGCTCATAGTCAAGTGATCCTCCATTAGGACTCCAAAGTCCCTATCACAGTTACTGTTTTTAAGCCAGGTCCTTCCCAATCTGTATTTGTGCCTTTGGTTTTTCCTGCCTAAATGTAAGGCTTCGCTTTTTTCCACATTGAAACTCATATTGTTGGATAGGGCTCATTGTTCTAGTTGGTCAAGATCTTTTTAGATCCTGACTTTGTCTTCTGGGGTATTGGCTACTCCTGTCAGTTTGGTGTCATCTGCAAATCTGATGAGTTCCCCTTCTATTCTCTCATCTATGTCATTGATGAAGATATTGAAGAATATTGGGCCTAAGACGGAATGTTATGGTACCCCTCTGCTTACCTCTTTTCATGTGGATGTGATGCCATTGAAGACTACTTGTTGAGTACGGTTTGTTAGCTAGCTATAGATCCATCTGGTGATGGTGTTGTCTATTCCATCTTTTCCTGGTTTACCAAGGAGTAGGACTAGTTTGGCAAATGCCTTACTGAAATCTAAGTATACTACGTCCACTGTGTTTTGCCGGTCTACTAGTTTAGTCACTTTATTGAAGAATGAGATAAGATTAGTTTGTCATGATCTGTTTTTAACAAACCCATGCTGGCTACTAGTTATGACTTTGTTTCCTTCTAGTTGTTCGCATATCTGTTTTCTGATTAACTATTCTAGGATCTTCCCAGGTATTGATGTTAAACTGATTGGTCTGTACTTTCCTGGGTTCATTTTTTTTCCCTTTCTGGATGATGGGGACCACATCAGCACTTTTCCAATCCTTGGGTACTTCCCCGGTGCTCCAGGATTTATGAAAGATGTGGTGCAATGGTTCTGAGATAACATCTGCCAGTTCTTTCAGAACTCTGGGATGTAGCCTGTCGGGTCTGAGTGATTTATATTCATCAAGGTTGGACAGGTGTTCCCTTACCATTTTCTTGCTTATTTTAATTTTTGTTTCTAATATGTCTTTTGCAGTGGGTTTTATTTTTTATTTTTTGGTGTGTTGGGCTATTGTTTCTTTTTGTGTGAATTCTGACACAAAGTATGAGTTAAGTAGCTCTGCTTTCTCCCTGTTCCCTATAATTTCCTTGCCATCTTCTCTCTTTAGTGGGCCTACAGTTTTCTTGATTTTTTTTCTTGTTCTTAATATGTTGGAAGAAGCTTTTTTATTGTTCTTGATTTCTGTTGCAAGTCTTGGTTCATTCTGAGCTTTTGCTTTCCTGACTTCAACTTTGCATGTTCTGGCTGTCTGCTGATACTCAGCTTTAGTTAGGTGCCCCTTTCCAATTTTTATATTTATCCTTTTTTTCCCTTTTTAGTTTGTTAGAGTTCTTTGTGAAGCCATGCTGGTTTCTTCTTGGATTTCTTGTTTTTCTGTCTCAGTAGTACTGTGTGGTCTGGGCTTTTGTGATCACATTTTTCAGGGTTTCCCACGCTTCTTGGGTTGTTTTCCCCTTTAGGATTTTCATCCATGGGATCTTTCCTAGGTTCTCTTTGAGCTTGTTAAAGTTGGCTCTTTTGAAGTTTAGGATGTTGGTTGGATTGTTTTCTATTGCAAATGTTTGCCTTATATTAAATTCCAGTATGACGTGGTCGCTTTCACCCAAGGTTCCGGAAATTCCGATTCCCTCTATGACTTCTCTATTTGTAAGGATTAAGTCCAGTATAGTTTTACATATAGTTCCGTCCTCCACCTTTTGAGTGACAAAGTCAAAGTTGTCAGCTAGGCTGGTTAGGAATCTTGCTGCAGAGTTTGTCTCCCATCACCACTGTGGTATGCTTCCTGCATGCATTTGTTAATTGGTTGGCAAAGAGTTCATAGTTCATCTCTTTCTTTCTTGGTTGGAGAGAGAGAGAGAGAGAGAGAGAGAGAGAGAGAGAGAGAGAGAGAGAGAGAGAGAGAGAGAGAGAGAGAGAGAGAGAGAGAGAGAGAGAGAGAGAGAGAGAGAGAGAGAAAGCATTATATTATATATGTTTTTGTTTTCATCTGTATTTTACCCGTCCAGAACTAGTTTGATTCTGGTATGTCCTCCAAAGAGGAATTAGGTATTATAAGCCATTCTATCAACAAAATGAAATAAAATGCCTGATTAAGTTATTTAAGTAGGGGCACATTGTTATGTCAAAGGAACCAAGGTTGCTGCAGAAGCCATTAGAAACTCTAGCTGTTGTCCTATATTGGGTGACTGTAGATCAGAAGGTTCTCTAGCTAAATTGTGTTTCCCTTGTATAACTCTGCCTGATGATGTGTCTGGTTGCTGATAAGGCTTACTTGCAAAATCAAGTTATCAAGAGTTTGGTGTTGGAACAGTTTGAAGTTCCTGACAGTTCTGTGAAATAATGTTATTCCTAACTAGGATTTTTTCAGAAGGTCCAAATTCACACCCCACCTTCTTACTGGACTTAACTGCACTGTCTGTCTAAAGGTTACTTTGCATATGATTTGCTTGGTGTTTGTTTAGTGAGCTGTATGAACTCAGTGCAAAAAGAAGACTAAAGCTGTGTGTGCCACCTTTTGATAGCCCCTGTCATTGCAGTGGTGCACAGGTACAGAATGTTTCACCTTCTGCTTGCAAATGGAAGATACCCAGTTGCAAAAGAAATATAACACAAAAGAAAACGTCTCCTTGATAAGAGGTGGTGCAATCTGGGTGCAATCACAAAAGCTCATCAACATTGTCCATGGAATGGTGGTGTTTGTGTGGTGTCAAATCCCTCTGAAAGCAGAATTGCAGTGCCCCCGGGTGTTGCAATCCACCAGTCTGAAAACTGCCAAGGCTGAGAAACACTGAGCTAAACCAAAGTTCCAAAGTTGTGGCGCAATTGTCCTTTGGTTATCTTGTGTCCTCCACCACCTCTAATGCCCTCTTCCTAATGACTCTGAGATCTCCGTAAAACCAAGGAAATCAGCCTTTGAAAAAGAAAACACTCGGAAGAACTTTTCCTTTCTGTGGATTGGTGAAGAAGACCAGATCAGAATCGGAATAGAGCTGGAAGGGATCTTGTAGGTCTTCTAATGCAGCCCCCTGTTCAAGCAGGAGATCCCATACCATTTCAGACAAATTGCTGTCCAGCTTCTTTCGAAACTTCTCCAGTGATGAAGCACCCACAACAGCATCGGAAGGCAAGCTATTCTACTTGTTAATTGTCCTCATTGTTAGAAATTATTTCAGGGTTATTATCCTTAATTCCAGGTTGCTTCTCTCCTTGATTAGTTTCCATCCATTGTTTCTAGTCCTACCCTCTGGTGCTTTGGAAAATAAACTGACCCCGTCCTCTTTTGGCAGCCCTTCAAATATTGGAATACTGCTATCATTTCCCCCCTAGTCCTTCTTTTCTCTAGCCTAAAGGTAAAGGTTCCCCCGCACATGCGTGCTAGTCATTTCCGACTCTAGGGGCCGGTGCTCATCTCCGTTTCAAAGCCGAAGAGCCAGCGCTTGTCCGAGGACGTCTCTGTAGTCATGTGGCCGGCATGACTAGATGCCAAAGGCGCACGGAACGCTGTTACCTTCCCACCCTAGCGGTCCCTATTTTTCTACCTGCATTTTTACGTGCTTTCGAACTGCTAGGTTGGCAGAAGCTGGGACGAGTAACAGGCGCTCACTCTGTTACGTGGCACTCGGGATTCGACCCACCAAACTGCCGACCTTCTGATCGACAGGCTCAGCGTCCTAACCCACTGAGCCACCGTGTCCCTTCTCTAGCCTAGCCAAAAAGAAATCCTGCAACCATTTGAAAACCCAGATCTATTCTTTTTCATTCTAAGGACATAATTTCACTCACAGAAACAAAATGAAACTAACCCAATCAAGCACCATTAGGCTCATTCCAACAGTGTCATAATGACTGCAGCATCTCCTTTGCTTGAAAGTTGAACATAACACACACACTCTCTCTCTCTCCATCCCCCTCCCCCTCCCCTCCTATTTATGTGTATAAGAATTTTTCCATTGTCCAAAGTTATGAAATCATTATGGACCATCCCTCCATTGTAAAATGGCTAGGACACTTATGTCTGCAAGGCAGCGTTATACCCTGTGAAACGAAATTATTATCCTTGTCATATTTGTGCTGGGTTGTGGATTATGCTGTCAAATGCTTTCAGTGTCTTTCTATAGTCAACATACTTTAATTAATTGAGAGAGAAAGGAGAGGGAGGAGTGAGGAGCTAAGAATCTTTTTTTTCTTTTTCTTTCTTGCGTTGGCTTTCAAGCATGAAGCATTCATACTGATTTACAAAACTGCATATGGCCAGTAAATATTTCATTTCAGATCTCATTTAGAATAGTGACTGCTTTTGCTTTCTTTAGGAAAGTTTTCCTCCCATTTCCAGTTATTTTATGCATTTGGGGCTTTGGTTGTGTTAATGCACAGGTTTGCTGTGAGATGATTTCCTTCTGTTTTGCTTTCTCCAACAAAATATGGTTGCATCTTTCATTTACAAAAACATCCATTGCCTAGTATTGAAGCAGTTAAGGGCTTTCCTGTGTTTTGTGAAGAGTTTGCTCCTGACTAAATAAATTAGGAGTAATTTATTAGAAATTACTTTTGGAAAGAAAGTGAACTCAAGCTCTATGTGCTAAAAAGGTAAAGGTAAAGGTTCCCCCCGCACATGCATGCTAGTCGTTTCTGACTCTAGGGGCCGGTGCTCATCTCCGTTTCAAAGCCGAAGAGTCAGCACTTGTCCGAGGATGTCTCCGTGGTCCTGTGGCCAGCATGACTAGACGCCAAAGGCGCACGGAACGCTGTTCCCACCATAGTGGTCCCTATTTTTCTACTTGCGTTTTTACGTGCTTTCGAACTGCTAGGTTGGCAGAAGCTGGGACGAGTAACAGGTGCTCACTCTGTTATGTGGCACTCGGGATTCGACCCGCCAAACTGCCGACCTTCTGATCGACAAGCTGAGTGTCCTAACCCACTGAGGCACCGCGTCCCTATGTGCTACATTGTAGTTATTCATCTGCCCCCAACCTGGTCCTTGAGGCTATCCAATGATGCACATATCACCAGTGTAATTGAGACCATCCATCTTGCTGCTGATCTTCCTCTTCTTCTCTTTCCATCCACCTTTCCTGCCATCAGAGTCTTCTTTAGAGACCTACAATAGGTGCCCACATAATGTATCCGAAGTAGGATAATCTGCACTTGATCATTAGTGCTTTGAGGGAGAATTCTGAGCTGATTTGTTCGACAATCCATTAGTTTGTTTTTGGTCTTCTCAGGAATCTTCTTCAATACCATAGTTCAAAACTATTATTATTTTTTCTTCAAGGTATGAAGTTTGTTTGCATAGGCTGTCAGAGATTATAACCAGTTTGATGAATGTCTTGGAACTGGGTCCACTTTGGGTCCACTATTCACTTTTTAAGCATTTAAGGGAACACATACTATTAGGTGCTCCAGCAGGAAACATCTTCCCTCTTTTGAGGGGACATATCTGTCTTTGACTGGTCATCACAACAATGGCTTTAAGATCAGCTTCAGACTTCCATCTCATCTCAAGCTCTTTAGTCCAATTACTTTACAGACATTAGCCTTGAGAAGAGACCTTCAAGGTCTGGGGTCAGCTGTTGTCCCTGACAAAATTGGAGTGATCAGACATTATTTGCTAATCTCAAATCTCAGTAGTTCATCCATTCTTTCCAGATCATGGGTCTCTTAACTTGGCAATTTTAAGACTTGTGACTTCAACTCAACAGAGCTGACAGGAATTCTAGGAGTTGAAGCCCAGAAGTTGCCAGGTTTGGAGACCTCTATTTCAGATCATAGGTTAATTTGTAGGAGGATGACTAATTCTGTGAAGTTACTTTATGTTCATAATTTTCCATTTTATAAACTTGGGATGGCTTCATCCTGTCTTTATCCCTAGGCAGCCTTCATATCTTTTAAACAGAACCTTCCAGAATTTGCGCATCCATATATATATATATATGGATCCATCCACTCAAAACACACCCCCAACCAATCAGAACACACACCCCATTCAAAACACACTCCCACCCAATCAGAACACACCTAATCCCCCACCCAATCAGAGCACACCTCCACCCACAGAACACACCCCCTCTGGCAGTTTAAAAAGAGGAACAAACAGCCACTACCACATGCTTCTCCCAGAAGAAGGAAGCTGAAGCCACCAGCCTGAGGATGACGGATGGGATTCCGTCGAAACGTTGCTTTTACACCTTCAATTCTACGTAGGAAAAAACCTGAATGACCAAAGATCCACATACGAACACCCGCGAAAACCTCAGAAAACAAATAACTTACCTCTACAAGGAGGAAATCCACCAGCTAACTAGGACCTACGAAAAACTCGAAGTACGAAGAGCTTCCATTCTGTGTGACCTCACATTCCTACGCAACTGCCGAGATCAAAATTTAATCCCCACATCCTTCCAATTGAAATTCCACTCCAACTCTGCAGCCATCAAACACATCCTGATAAGAACTGAACTGGCCCTAATCAGAAATGAACTCCACACAAAAAGATTCCTCCTGGACCGAATCAACAGAGACCTCCTCACACTTCACCTCAAACTCAGCAACAAGATCCACCCCACACTTTGGGACAAAATCAAACAAATCGCTGTCTGGAGAGCTGAAACAGAGACTGCCTACAAAACAGACACACACACCAATAAACTCCGAAGACTAAAGGAATGCCAGAAACAAACCCCTCCTCTCTCACAGCAACACATGAAACAAACTGTGCACAATATCTCAGATAGGATTCTCACCAAAGCCGAAACCAACGTCCTGTCTAAAGGATTTAATTTTGCAGTCGCTCCCAAACACATTCCCACGGAAACCATTATATGCGGAGTCGAATCCAGCCTGACCAAAATTAACCCTAATGACGCCAACAAAATCAGACTCGAAGTTACCAACATCCTCGGCACCAGCAAACCACCCAAAAGCAACTTACCCAAAGAGGAACAGACAGCACTACTTAACCTAAAAAATGACACCAGCATAATCATTCTGCCAGCAGACAAAGGCAACGCCACGGTGGTAATGAACTCATCTGACTACCATACCAAATTATCCAACCTACTCCGAGACTCCACATACAAACTCCTCAAGATAGATCCCACCACCTACCTGGAAAAAACCACAAAATCCAAAATAAAAGCCACCCCCATCAGTGAAGAGATCCAGAAAACAATCATTCCCAGAGAAAAATCATCCAGATGTCCTAAGCTCTATGGGGTTTTTACTATGTATTAATTGTATTTTAATCGGGCATGTATTTAATTATCTTTTAATTTTTGTACATTTCTGTGTTTTATTCTTGCCCTGTACACCGCCCTGAGTCCTCAGGGAAAAGGGCGGTATAGAAATATTAATAAATTAAATTAAATTAAATTAATACACAAAGAAGGAACCCCACTCAGACCCATAGTCAGCTCCATAGGCTCACCTCTACAAAATCTAGCCAAATTTCTTGCCAAACAACTACAGCCTTACGCAAATTCCATCACCTCACACGTACAAAATTCATTCCAATTCATAGAGATCATAAGTAAACTAAACTTACAGCCCTGTGACCTACTTGTGAGCTTCGATGTCGTATCCCTCTTCACCCAAGTGCCAATCAAAGAAGCCTTGACAGCTATCCTAAATAAATACAACCCCCCAAAACACATCCTAGATCTGACCAACCACTGCCTATCTAACACATACTTCATCTACAATGGACAAAGATACAAACAAATGGAAGGAGCACCCATGGGATCACCCCTTTCACCTGTCATCGCAAACCTCTACATGGAACACTTTGAAACCCTCGCTCTAGAAAAATCCAACCACAAACCCAAACTCTGGCTCAGATACGTAGATGACACCTTCGTAATCTGGCCACACGGCAAAGAAAAACTGGATGACTTCCTCACACACCTCAATAGCCTACACCCCAAAATATAATTTCCCATGGAAACAGAAGCTAACAATCAACTTCCCTTCCTTGATGTCTTAGTCTACAAGAAATCCAACGGCTCCCTAGGACACACTATCTACCATAAAAAAACACACACAAACCACTATCTGAATGCACTCTCACACCACCACCCAGCACAGATCAACTCCGTAGCCAAGACACTCATCTCCAGAACAAAACACCTAGCTGACGAACAACACCAAAAAACCGAACTACACACTCTCACTAATGTACTAACAGGCAATGGATTCCAAAGAAACACGATTACCAACTTAATCCAAAGAGAGACACCCACAAAAACCCAAGACAGAGAACAAGAAAATGGCAAAGCCCTCCTCCCATACTTAAAAGGGACCACAGACAGAATCAGCAAGGTCCTCCAAAAACACAACATCAAAACAGCATTCTACACAGACAAGAAAAATATCCACCATCCTAAGAAAACCCCAAGGACATAATTGGCTTAGAAAACCAAGGAGTATACGAAATCCCATGCACCACCTGCCCCACCACATACATCGGACAGACCAACAGAAGAATAAGTGCACGCATTGAAGAGCACAAAAACTCACTCAGAAAGGGAGAACAAACTTCATCCCTGGTCCAACACTTTGAAGCCACGGGACATGAAATTGATTTTAAAAAAACCAAAACTATCGCCAAAATTGAACATTTTAACAACAGAATAATCAGAGAAGCCATTGAGATAGAAAAACGCCCCCACAGCATGAACAAACGAGATGATACCTCTCGCCTACCAGCCATTTGGAAATCCGCCTTGATTGACAGACGAGGCCCAACCACCAAGAATGATACCAGACCCAAACTCATGATAACACCACATGACATCACCACCACACAACCATTCAAAAAGCAAATCCGAACCCACAATGATAACGGGGCACAACCACAAAACAGAAACCTAACTACAGCTGCAACATCAGCCACTTTAAACCCCTCCAAACCACACAATAAGCAAACTGACACCCACTATAAAAACATGGCACCACCACAAACACGAAGCCGAACAAAAGCAGCACAACTCACCAGCTCAGGTCTAAGGCTGGCAGCTGAGACCAGCCCATCCACTCAAAACACACCCCCACCCAATCAGAACACCCCCACCATTTAAAACACACTCCCACCCAATCAGAACACACTTAATCCCCCACCCAGTCAGAGCACACCTCCACCCACAGAACACACCCCCTCTGGCAGTTTAAAAAAGAGGAACAAACAGCCACATGCTTCTCCCAGAAGAAGGAAGCAGAAGCCACCAGCCTGATGATGACGGATGGGATTCTGTCGAAACGGAAAAAGAAAATGTATTAGTGGTTATGTCAAATAAATTGTTTTATTGACCCTACCTTTAAACCTTCTGGGGTCCCGCTGATGTCTTTCACAGTCACCCACACATTGCTTCTGTCGTCTTTTTGATTATGGCTTAGTTGAATGGAGAGCAATGTTTATAAAACCCCATCATAATTAAAATCCCGGGAGAATTGACTATCTAAATACAGGCCCTTTCTAACTGAAAAGGTTTCAAGGTTGCTAGTAAATGTATTAGTCAGCGTATCATTAACTTATCCTTGATTATTGTCACTTGAATGATGTACACATTTGAAATGAAGTTTTGTGCATCTCATATTTTAGCTATCCACTTGTGACATCTTAAGTACAGGTCTGCCTTATCCAAAGTATGAAGAAGTCTTTGGTAGGGACTTCAAGACTGATGTCTGGGGGAAAGAGAAATGTTTGAATGGCACTTTTGCTTGTTTTCATGTGAGTGTATCCTACTTATGGTCTCAATAAGATGAGGGAACAAATGAGTGAGTCCTTGTCATCACTGCCAAAATATTCTTGCCCTTTTAAATAAGAGCAATGAACTCACTCACAGAGCAAAGCAATAATGAAAGAGTGACAGATAACACATACAATTTTTGCTCTATAGTAGGGAAGGAAGAAAGAGGGAAGGAAGGAAGGAAGGAAGGAAGGAAGGAAGGAAGGAAGGAAGGAAGGAAGGAAGGAAGGAAGGAAGGAAGGAAGGAAAATAATCTTGTTCCAATGGTTCTTTACTGGCAAAAGAAACCTATATTAGTGTGCATTAAGGATTTTCGTTCTTATAAATTACATTCTTTGAAAATCTCATTCCAAACCAGGAACTGAAATGATGTTAAGAAGGCTCCGAGGATCCATTTTTCCTGAACAATAGACTGTCACTGATCAGTCTGAAAAGTAATTACTCCAGATTTAATCATTGTACAAGCTCTTTGTCAGATAGGTAGAGCATGCCCAAAAGAGAGGTTGAAAAGGTGCCTCGGAAGTGTACTCATTGACTGTGGCAGCAGAGGAAGGAAATTACACATGTTTTAATTGAGCTCTGCTTAGTCCTGGGATAGGTCAATTAAAGGATGCTACAAGGTGGGCCTTGTCTACAAATCTCTCAGCACTGGCAGTGTAATAAAACCCATCACTGAAGCGTCAAATTTGAAAGTAGAATATCATCTCTGATGCATCGCTGAGAAGGAGCTGGAGCCTCCTTACAATTCTGTACATTTTCTGTCTCAATGGAAGCAAGTGGGGTGTAAAAAACAAAAGGATGTCTCCTTCTATACAGAATACTTGTAGCTCAGTGTTAAAAATGAGGGGTCCTTGGTGCTCTCTGATCTTGGTTGTTTTCTTGCAGATGTTTCATTATCCAAACTAATTAACGTCATCCGTGCACAACACAGCCTTGATGGTGTTACCTATGGTACTTTGCGAAATGAAATGTGTGCAAGGAAACAACCAATCTCAGAGAGCACTAAGGATGCTACAGTCCTCCTCCTCTTCCTCCTCTTCCTCCTCCTCCTCCTCCTCCTCCTCCTCCTCTTCCTCCTCCTCCTCCTCCTCCATCACCACCACCACACAACCTCTGCTCCCTTCTAGCACTGATGAGGTGCTAGAGCAGTGATGGCAAACCTTTTGGAGACGAAGTGCCCAAACTGCAACCCAAAACCCACTTATGTATCATCAGGTGCCAGGTGGGCATGTCCCATTGGGTGGGTGTGACCCATTGGGTGGGTGTGGCCCATTGGGTGGGCCTGGCTGAGGTGGCAATGGCAGACTGGGTGGGACTAAAAAGTTCAGTCAATCAATTTCAACTTTGCGAGATCTTTTTTTCCCCCGCAAGAAGTTGAAATTGATTGATTGACTGAACTTTTTTTTCTTTTTGCACACGGTGGTGGCGGCCTAAAGCGAAAAGGTTTTATAAAACCCAGTGGAAGGACTAGGACTGGGGCGAAGGCGCGCGTGCCCACAGAGAGGGCTCTGCGTGCCACCTGTGGCACACGTACCATAGGTTCGCTACCATGGTGCTAGATCATGAAATATCTGCAAGAGCCATCCTGATCTAAAGGGGAAAAGCAGCTTGGAGTTTTTGTGGGCTTAGACAAATTGAGGAACTTTAAACATTTTGTGATAGGTGTGAGATGCACACACACACATGAGCTCTAAATCACTTTTGCTGAGAAAAAGAAATTTCTCCTAGCCCAGATCTTCTTGGGTCAATGAAAACGTTCTCAGGGACATTTGTAATTATAGAGGAATCCTCCTAAAATGAAGTTGTATTGGAATTTACATTGATGAAAGAGTTTTCTTAAGTCTGAAAAAAAAATGTGCTAGTTTTGCAACTTTGCTATGGATCAGAATTAGATCTTTGTTTCGCTTTATTCCGTATCTTAAGTGGATCACAGTCTTGGGGGGGGGGAAATCAGATAATAAATACACATGGCATATAAAACTACTCCAATAATTTTTCAGAATGTCCAGCTACAATTCTTGAAAGCCATGGCAGGTGTGTAAGCCATATTTCTGTAATTATGAAACAGCCTTAAATATGATTTTCAGATCCCACATCATTGATATTTTTTGAAACAGAATTATTGAGCCATTGTCCTAGTTTTCCTGTTAGACTGTTCTGGACATCATCTTTTGCTTCTTGATTTCAAACTTCATTTCTTCTTGGGTTGAAATGACCATATAAATCACGTTTCTGTAAACAATTTTGACTAGGCCAAAGTATGCTGTTGCCTTTTGTGTGGTAGAAATGGTTCTGTCTCACCGAGTAATTTGAAACAATATAAATAGTACACCCTTATGTCATGTATTGGCTGAGAAGCGTCACACACTTTGATGCATAGACTTCTATTTCCCAGGTGATTTTTCTGGAGCAAGGTCAAGATCTTGTCATGTCAATATGTTGGCCATTTTATAACTCTATGCTTCTGTATTTCCCACATGGCTTCTTTGCTGATAGGGACCATAAGTGTCAGTCACTTTCCAGTCATGCAATATGATTTTAGCATTGGTTTTATCTTTAACTTCAAGGGTAACTGCTAAAGATGGTGCTGTGTTCATTCCATTTTGGTAACAAGAATAAGACAGGATTGCAAGGGAAGCGATGCAAAACAATCACGATTGGCTAGAGCAAGGTCCATCACATGGCCAAAGAGCAGAGCACGGAATCAAACAGGCTGACCAATGGTTTTTCAAACCTTCAATGCTTTCTCTGATGTCGCTGGCAGAGGACCAGCAAAAGCTTAGATTAGGTAGATATGCTTTAAACGGTTACTTTTTATTGCTTATTATGATCTTTTAGCAATAAATGACTGTTTTTATCCATCCCGGTGTTTGAAGATTTTATACATACATATATGTATGTATATATGTATATATGTATGTGTGTATGTGTATATGTGTGTGTGTGTGTGTGTGTTCTGAACCAGCCCTCTTCTCGCACCCCTAATCAAAAGAAGAGTCTGGAAAGCGTCCAAGACCAAAAGGCTTCTGCCAAGTTTTAATTACACTGTTACAAAAATACAAGAGCTTGACTTCTCAAACGGAAAAGTTGCTTTCAGCAACCAGCCCCTCCCCAAACACTTCTTTTATAGAGAGCTCAGGGCGTGGTCTCCCTGTGCCTCCTCCCGAGGAGTCCCATAGCCTTTCTTTGTTTGTCCCTGCTCGTCTGCCTCCTGCGTCGGGCGTCCTTGAACAGGGCCAGCTGTGGGTCATCATCCTCCGCACTCTCGGGCTCACACAGCTGAGAAGAGGTTCCCGGCTGAGGACTCTGCAAAGCCTCCAAATCATCATCAGCCGGTTCGTTTCCCTCCTCCCCCACATCTGAGTCCTCCGATACATCGGACCCGGCTGTCGGACCCACAGGCTGGCCCTGAGTCACAACACTATCCCGCACCGCAGGGCCCTTCCCCCGGGTCTGCCGATCCGGATGCGGTCGGGATGGGAACTGTTCGTGAAAAGCAGTCACCAACGCAGGGGCATGAACGGCGGTCGCGTCTTCCCATGTGAAGTCCTCCGGCCCGTACCCTTTCCACTCGATCAGGTACTGGAAGCGACCTTTCAGCCAGCGGGAATCCCTGATGCTGGCGACCTCGTACTCGGGGGTGCTGTCGCCATCACGAGGTCCTGATGGGGGAGGTTCCGCTTGGTGAAGTGGACAAGCCGGTTGTTCGGGGACCAACAAGGACCGATGGAAGACGGGGTGCACGCGCAGGGAACGTGGCAGAGTTAAACGATAGGCGACCGGGTTGATGACGGCCTCGACTGGGAACGGTCCAAGGTAACGGTGGTCCAGCTTCCTCGCCGGCCGAGTGGATGGTAGGTTCCTGGTGGACAGCCAGACCCGATCCCCCACCGATAATGGAGGCGTATCCCTTCTCGACCGATCGGCGAACCTCTTGTAGTCGGCCTTGGCCTTCTCCAGCTGCCGTCGCACCAACCGATGGATCGCCTGTAACTCCGCCATGAATTCGTTCGCTGCCGGCTCCGGTGAGTCCACGGGAGAAAGGGGGAAAAACCGAGGGTGATAACCCACATTGGCCAAGAACGGTGTCATCTGCGTGGAGGTGTGCTGCGAGTTGTTAAAGGCAAACTCGGCTATGGCCAAATAGTCCACCCAATTGTCCTGCTGCAGGTTAACGTAGCAGCGCAGATACTGCTCCAAAATGCCGATGACCTTCTCGGTACCCCCGTCGGTCTGAGGATGATGCGCGGACGAGAGGCAAACCTTAATGTCCAACGCCCGCATCAACTCCTGCCAGAAGCGGGCTGTAAACTGGGCCCCCCTATCGGAGACGACTCTATCGGGAAGGCCGTGCAGCCGGAACACCTGTTGGATGAACATGCGACTAGTGGCGCGAGCTGACGGTAAGCCGCGACAGGGGATGAAGTGCGCCATCTTGGTCAACATGTCCACCACCACAAACACTGTCGTGAAGCCGGAGGATGGGGGTAGATCCGTCAGAAAGTCCATGGACACAGCCCCCCAGGGTCTCTTGGGCGTTGGCAAAGGCTGCAGTAAACCAGGCGGGGCCCCTGTCGCTGACTTGGCCTGCCTGCATGGGACGCAGGAGGTGACATAAGACTGGACATCGTGTCGGACTCGGGGCCACCAGAATGTACGGGAGACCAGGTTCAGAGTCTTGAACAGGCCAAAATGCCCCGCAGCCGGGTTATCATGACATTGGCTGAGGACGAGTCCCCTGAGTGGCCCTCCTGGAACATAGAGCCGGTCACGATAATACAGGAGTCCATCCGTGACCGACCAAGGCGAATCTGGCCCCACCTCTTCCTTCCGCTGAGCCACCCACGCCTCCTGCTGCTGCGCCTCCCGGATCCGAGCCCGTATATCCACCGGCTCCCGCACCGCAGCAAAAGACTCGACGGGGATCACGGTCCTGGGCGGAAGCTTGTCTTCCACTCGGGTGTACTCGGGCTTCCTGGACAGAGCATCCGCTCTCTGGTTGTGCCCGCTTGGTATGTACCGCACCCGGAAGTCAAACCTCGCAAAGAAGAGGGACCACCGGATCTGGCGTTGGTTCAAATTCCGAGCGGTCTGCAGGCTTTCCAGATTCTTGTGGTCCGTCCGGACCTCGATTTGATGCCGCGCCCCCTCCAGATGATGCCTCCAAGCCTCGAACGCCGCCTTGATGGCCAGCAGCTCCTTCTCCCAGATGGTATAGTTGCGCTCCGAGGGATTCAATTTCCGTGAGTGATACGCGCAAGGGAAAAGGGTACCGTTGGGCGTCGCTGCCTGGAGTAACACGGCCCCAATGGCAATGTCGGAGGCGTCCGCCTCCACGACAAATGGCCGTTGCGGGTCAGGATGCTTCAAGATGGGCTCCTTCATGAAGGCGTCCTTCAAAGCTTGGAACGCCTGTTGTTCGGGGGCGTTCCACTGGAACCGAGTCTTCTTCTGCAGGAGCCGGGTGAGGGGGGCTGTCAAGGCAGCAAAGCCAGGGATGAATGTCCGATAGTAGTTGGCAAATCCAAGAAGTCGCTGAATATCCTTCACGCGACGCGGGGGTTGCCAACTCTGCAACGACTCAACTTTACTCGGTTCCATGGCGATGCCCTCAGGAGAAATGCGGTGACCCAAGAAATCAATGGTCACCTGGTAGAACTGGCACTTCTCCAACTTGGCAAACAGCCGATGTTTCCGGAGGCGCTGCAGGACCTGACGGAGATGCTGATGATGCGCTTCACGCGACGGGGAGTAAATCAGGATGTCGTCCAGGTAAATCACAACAAACTGGTCCAACAGATCCCGAAAGACGTCATTCATAAAATGCTGAAACACAGCGGGGGCGTTGGTCAGGCCAAACGGCATCACCGTGTACTCGAAATGTCCATAGCGAGTACCAAACGCCGTCTTCCACTCATCACCCGGCCGAACCCTGACGAGGTTGTAAGCTCCACGCAGGTCCAGTTTCGTGAAGATCTTAGCCTCCCGGAGTCGGTCCAAGAGCTCGGGGATGAGGGGCAGCGGGTAGCGGTTACGCACCGTGATAGCGTTGAGTTTCCGGTAGTCACAGCAAAGCCGTAACTCGCCCGACTTCTTTTTGACGAAGAGCACGGGCGCAGACACTGGCGAGGACGAGGGCCGGATGAAACCACGAGCCAAGTTCTTCGTCAGGAAGTCCCGCAATGCAGCCAACTCGGGCTCCGACATGGAGTACAAACGCCCCACTGGGAGAGGCGCATCAGGGACTAGGTCAATGGAGCAGTCGTAGGGCCTGTGCGGGGGTAATTGGTCCGCCTCTGACTCGCTGAACACGTCAGCAAAGTCGGACAGTTCGGGAGGCAAGGAAACCCCTGGGGAACCCTCCACCTGGCCGGCACAGATATGGCGGGTGTGGTCCACGCACTGCAAACTTGGGAAGGTGACCAAGTTCTGAGACCAATAGATCTGTGGATCATGCGCCCGGAGCCACGCCAGTCCCAAGACCACGGGGAAGTGCAGATCCGAAGTGACGTAGAACTGAATGGCCTCCACATGGGTACTGATGGCCATACACACGGGTTGCGTGGCGGCCGTGATAGGCCCAGACAGGAGCACTCGACCATCGATGGTCTCCACAAGCATGGGCGGATCCACTGGACACTGGGGAACAGCCCATTTGGCCACAAAGGCCGAATCCATAAAGTTAGTGGTAGCCCCAGAGTCAATTAAGGCATGGACCGGAATCCCCTCTGGCTTGCCAGGGAGGATCAGTCGTGCCTCCAAAATCAAATGCCGTGGAGGTTCACAGGCACCGTCGGAACGGCGTCGCTCGGCGTGGTCGTTGTGGGTCGCCCGATCTATCACACCGTCTAGATCGGGCTCGGGCCGTTTCCCGACAGCAAAGCAGGGGACTTTCTCGGGGCAGGCTTGGTCACTGACGCCCGCTGACGCTTCTTCGGGCAAGAAGCAGCCAAATGTCCAGGGTCCCCACAGTAAAAACACAACCCCTCCGATCGTCGTCTGTCCATTTCCGTCACCGATAGACGGGACCTGGCGGCACCCAGCTCCATTGGCTCCTCCCTCTGGACCGGGGGCTCATGCACAACAGGGGCGGCAGGGGTCTGTGGGGTGGCACGGCGACTCTTACGCTGCTGCAGCCGGGCATCGATCCGCAGACAAAGATGGATCAGCCCATTCAGGTCTGAGGGAATGTCCACGCGGGCCAGCTCATCCAACATCTCCTCTGACAAGCCATCCTGAAAGGCATCCACGAGCGCAGCCTCATTCCAGGCGGAATCCTGGCTAAGCAGCCGGAAATCGCTGATATAGGCCTGTAGAGGGCGCTGACCCTGCCTCAAAGCTTTCAGGCGTTGGGTGGCCGTCTGCGCCTTAATCGGGTCCTCGTACATGAGGCGCATATGGTCACAAAACCCCCCAAAGTTATCCAACAAAGGGCTAGGCTGTGCCAACAGAGGCGTGCCCCAACGAGCTGCATCTCCCGACAGAAGGCTCAACACGAATCCCACCTTATCTCGGTCAGTGGGGAAATCAGCTGCTCTCACGCTGATATAAAGCTGGCATTGTCCCAGGAAGGCAGGAAACAGTTCTGGTTTACCAGCAAATTTATCCGGCATAGCTATCTGACATTTCCTCCTGGGTGGGGGGGCAGCATGTACCTGAGCCTGCAGTTGTGCCACCTGAGTGGCCAGCAAGGTGAGTTGCTGGTTGAGCTGGGCATTCTCGGCAAGAAGCTGCTCCATCGTAGTATTAAGGGGTGGGTGGCTGAAAGCAAACTGTTCTGAACCAGCCCTCTTCTCGCACCCCTAATCAAAAGAAGAGTCTGGAAAGCGTCCAAGACCAAAAGGCTTCTGCCAAGTTTTAATTACACTGTTACAAAAATACAAGAGCTTGACTTCTCAAACGGAAAAGTTGCTTTCAGCAACCAGCCCCTCCCCAAACACTTCTTTTATAGAGAGCTCAGGGCGTGGTCTCCCTGTGCCTCCTCCCGAGGAGTCCCATAGCCTTTCTTTGTTTGTCCCTGCTCGTCTGCCTCCTGCGTCAGGCGTCCTTGAACAGGGCCAGCTGTGGGTCATCATCCTCCGCACTCTCGGGCTCACACAGCTGAGAAGAGGTTCCCGGCTGAGGACTCTGCAAAGCCTCCAAATCATCATCAGCCGGTTCGTTTCCCTCCTCCCCCACATCTGAGTCCTCCGATACATCGGACCCGGCTGTCGGACCCACAGGCTGGCCCTGAGTCACAACAGTGTGTTTTAAATGTTTGTTAAGTATTTAGATTACCTTGCTAGGCCCCAAACATGGGACAAATCTTATTTCCTGTTTCAGCCTAAGCCAAGGCCATCCACAGGCAGTGGTCACATTAGTGGCAGCTCATATTTCTGTAAATTTTTTGGCTTGCTAACAAAGAATAAAGGGAGATAGATATGATCATTTCAAACTTATTTGTTCTCATCAGTCAGCTGACTGATATATACATATACATACACATACACATACACATACACATACACATACACATACACATACACACACATATATATATTGTCCAATAATGGACAATATTAGGTCCAAAAGAATTAGGTCCAAAAACTATGGACGACCTTGCCCTCACAATAGTTGTTTTGAAAAGATTTCTCTGCTGTTCCTCAGCGAAATGCATTTTCTTCCATTCCCCAAGGGTAATGCTTAGAGCAGTGTTTTTCAAACTTGGCAGCTTTAAAATGAATAGGAAAGAATAGAGCTGGAAGGGACCTTGGAGGTCTTCTAGTCCAGCCCCCCCGCTCAAGCAGGAGAACCTATACCAGTGATGGTGAACCTTTTAGACACTGAGTGCCCACAGAGAGGGCTCTGCATGCCACCTCTGGCATGTGTGCCATAGGTTCGCCACCACTGACCTATACCATCTCAGACAAGTGGCTTGTCTCTTCTTAAAAACCTCCAGTGATAGAGCACTCACGACTTCTGGAGGAAGTGGACCTCAACTTCCAAAATCCCCTACGCTGTCCGGGGAATTCTTGAAGTTGCAAAGGTGGAAAAAGAGTGGTCTAGGAGTTTCCCTCTTCACTGATCATGTTTTCTTTCTTTTTTTCCCCCACTTATAAACCCTCTCTTTAGTTTTGCATCTTGTGAGAATGCTCACTCTAATTGTTATCTCTGCTGTATGTGCAATTCATCAGAACTCATTTTCCCCCCTTCTTATTATGATTTCTTCTTTCTCACATAGCTCATACTTAGGAGCACCACCAATGCCCTTCTCTAATTTCTTGTTTTATTTCCATCAGCATTTTGCTGGCATGCTTCCTTTGAAGGCTACATTAATTGAAGCAATTTATTTCTACACAGTTGTACATGACATATTTATAACTCTCTAGGTCTAATTTTAACAACTTTTTCCCCCTCTGCTTGAATGCTGCTTCTAATCAGTGTATATTGGATGTCACCTAAGACAAGCTGAGGTGACCTCCCCAAGCATTCATGAGCCCACCCCAATTATCTCGCTTTGAGATGCCAGCAGGATCGTGATGGCACACAACATTGTCTTCCGCGCAACAAGAATTAAAACAAGCTCATGATCCACAACGTTAAGCTCACCCTGCTTATAATTTGTGTTGGCCCAATAAATTTCTTTTGTTGCTGTTGTTTTTTGCTTGTGCCAGAGATTATAAAAAAAAATAGGTGGGGGGTTGATTATAATGATGTTCTTCACAGTCCACCCCGTGACTTTGATTCTTTTGCTTTGCCACGTTGGATCACAAGTTTTATTAGCCTGATACTGTATAAGGGAGTAGCTTATCCTCCGTGCTCCTATGAGTATAATTGAATTCTAGGTGCCCTGACTAGACGTCCAAGATAAAATTCATTTCCCTGTCTACTTTTGGAAATTAGATAGAAGCTTGGGAAAATCAATATAGGAGAGGTAGGTTCAAAAATGAAGCCAGTCAAAAGAATTCTTTGGAGAATGAGGACAATTGTAGTATACTGTACCTACGACTTACGACAAGAATTGAGCCCAAAATTCCTCTCGCTGAGTGAGTCATTTGACAAGTGTGTTTTCCTCCATCTTATGACCTTCCTTGCCACAGTTGTTAAGTGAATCATTGCAGTTGTTAAGTTAGTAACACGGTTGTAAAGTGAATCTGGCTTCCCCATTGACTTTGCTTCTAACTTGCCTGGCACACTGCGGCCATCGCTTATTTTGAACCACTTGCCAAGCGTCCGAATTCTGATCACATGACCACGGGGATGCTGCAGTGGTCTTAAGTGTGAAAAACAGTCATAAGTCATTTTTTTTTCAACAACAACAACAAATGAACTGTTGTAAGTTCATTTTTAAGTACTGTTTTCCTATCGAGGTGGATTGGTCAGTATCTCTTTATCTCATGCGACTTCTTTTTAAAGTATGATTCTGTTTCTGATAGGACCAATGAAACACAGCATTGTGTTAACTAATCTAAAACTTAACTAATCTAAAACACAGATTTTAGAGCCTGTTACACTAGAAACAGCCGCTAATTTCTGTGAACATTTGGTTGGAAAGACCGAGATTTGTGGGGGCACGAAGGGAGGCTCAGCCAATCTCAATGTATACATGGTTGTACCTTGACAATAAAGGTCCATTCATTCATTCAACGTGCTTCAGAATCTTTTGTATTCTGAAGATGATTACATGAAGCTCTGGTATTACAAAGTCATTCAGTCTTGAAGGAGACTAATTGTTTGCCTTCAACTTCCTAGCCCTGATTTTTCTTCTTACCGTGAATGTATCAATATATTTAATTTGGAAGGATAACACCACCTCGAAATATATTCTTTGCCCCCAAATAAAATATATTAAAAAGAGGATTGCATCATCTTAACAAAAGATGGGAAATTAATGCTTCACTCACAGTGTGTTATTCTTCTTCATTTCTTCTGGTGGCTGTTAACTGTTAAAATATGTCCCTTTTTTGTTTTATTTTTGCTATTTTCCATCTCTTTTTCTTTTGTTTGGAGTAACTAAGCCATGGCTCCTCTCCTCCTCCTCCTACAGATATGATAGTGTTATATTCAGATCACCAGACAGTCTTCAAAATGCTGAAATTCTACATATAAAAATTAAAGGAGGGAGGGAGGGAGGGAGGGACGGAAGAAGGAAGGAAGGAAGGAAGGAAGGAAGGAAGGAAGGAAGGAAGGAAGGAAGGAAGGAAGGAAGGAAGGAAGGAAGGAAGGAAACGATTAAACCAGTTACTAGCCACGCAAGTTTAAAAGCAAATCTGTTGAAACTGATGAATCACTAAAGTCACGGATGTAGGGATTTGTGAAGTAAGTTAGATTGTTTCCCTCACATTCTTTGTTTTTCAATTGGAGGTAAATTTCCATTAACCAGTTCTGGTGTATCCTAGAAGGAAGTATTTTTTCTTGAGCTGGCAATTTGAAGAAAGCAGCAGAGCAACAGTAAAAAAAAAACGTACTAAGAGAATGCATTGTTTAAACCTATTTAATCTAATTGGTGTCTTTTTTTAATCTGAATCATGAACAATACGGGTATTAAAAAACATGGCCTTTGGTGTTCTCCACGATGCCCCTTTTAATCCCACAAACTGGGAGCAATTGAAATTAGTTGTGTGAGGGTTATTTTGGTTTTTGCATAATTTTGAGCTTGAGTGGGTTTTGAGTGAATGCCGAGCAAAAGGGGTGCTTTAGGTTTTTTTAGAACGTGAAGTCACATATTTCATGGCTTACAAACCTCCCAAACCTGGTCCAGTTTAGTTCTTGGCTCTACCCTCTTTGGAAATGCAGGTTTGTATGTGCCAAAGAACAATCATGATTGATTTCCTTTAGGATTGACTGATCTGATCTCCTTGGAGTCCCTTGGGACTCTCGAGAGACTTCTCCAATACCACATGAGTCTTAGGAGGCACAGACCTTTTCCTCTTTCTGCATACATGTTATATGATCGGTTTAATATGTAGCACCTTAGGTGATATCTGCCATTCAGGGGGACTTAGTGAGATTCAACTGTCTGCAATATATCTGCCTTACAGCTGAATTCCACATTGCACGAATTCCATACTCTCTGGAAGATAAGATCCAGATGTGATCCAACCCTGACACTAAATTGTATGGACCAAAAAAAGCCGAATAATTTAGGTTTCCTATTAATCCTCAGTCTGTTCCTTTGGGGTGGAATGTAGTCTGGATTCCTAGGAAGAGAGGGAAGGACCGCATTGCCGAGGACAAAGATTCAGCAAAATTTAGATTAGGGGAGTCAGACTTTAGCACCTTCAAGACTTGTGCACTTCAACTCCCAGAATTCCCCAGCCAGCATTTTGGGAGTTGAAGTCCACAGGTATTAAAGGTTGGACACCCTGGCTTTGATAGTTTGGTTAAGAGAAAGAAAGTTAAGATGTCGCTACCTAGCAATTCTCAGAGTATATCTATAGGGATGCGAAATAGCTGCTTTAGTTTGGCAAACCTGGTCCAGTTCAGTTCTTGGCTCTACCCTCTTTGGAAATGCAGGTTTGTATGTGCCACAGAGAAGTTAGTACACCACCATACATTGACATAAGTCAGGCATCCTTGATGTGAAAGGGTAAAAAGAACACACCAATAAATCGGATAAGATATTAAATATTCTATTTTTTAAATATTATTAATTTTCCCTCTGTGAGGTAAAAACTAAGTCTTTCCCTCCTCCAAAGGAAACCTTTGGATAAACCTCCAAAGTTTGGATAACCTCAAAAGATTCAGTACCAGTACCTAATCTAAGTCACTTATTTCTGTTAAAAATGTAGAAAATTGGTTCTACTTCAGAACGTGTCTTTTTTCTCATACAGTTCAGCAGCTGAACTCAGACAGCAGAATAGAAATACAGATTTCAATCTTTGCTGTGTCTTGCTGAAATGGCTTTTCTAGCATATGTAATTCTCACTTTGATCCGAACATCCTTTCCCCCCTGTCTTTTTCCCCTTATATATCTCCATACTCCTTCCAGGAGCTTCTAGAAATCGCTACAAATAATATAAGGTTTCCATATGATCAAATGTCGTTTATTTATTTAGCATATTTACATACCTGCTTACCTCACAAAAATGGGATTCTGGTTGGTGTACACAATCACTAAATTAAATTAAAAAATCCATTTCAGACTAAAAACACTCAGCTATAAGACAAACATACAATGAGATGCAATAAAATATAATAGTATTCAGAACAATGCCTAAAATAATAGACAGGCTGACCAAACTGTATTTTGGTCATTGACCAATTAAAATACAGTCAATAAAATAACACAAAACTAAACAGTCAGTGCATTCAGAAAACAGTTGGGATTATAATCTGAGAGTCACCATTCCAGAATGATAAGAGTAAAGAATAAATATCTTCTATCTTCTGGCAACTATATTTTCTGAACGATGGCTGTATGTGAAATGCATTGTACCATTGGCAAGAGCAGTAGTTTGTCATCATTCAATTTAGAAGTTATATCTGGCTTCACAAATCTTGGAAAAGGGGATAGCTAATATTGAAAAGAAAAAAAAAACAATCTTATCGAATTGCCACAGGACAAGCTCATTTCATTTAACCAAGCCAGAAATTAGTTTTTCAGGCAGTGATCTTGACAGACTGGTTGTCAAAAACAGGTCTATCTGCCTGCAAATTCATTGATCCTACAAGCCACACACGGCTTGCTATGAAATCAACACATTTATGAAGAAATGGAATGGTTGGTGGCTTGAATTTCTCAAAAATGTAAAAGGTTTTATTTCTTATCTTACTTATTAACCTTATCTGCATTTTTGAACAGACTGTACAATGTTTCTCTGTATATATGTGTGTGTGTGTATGTTAAATGTTAAAAAAATCTCCTCCTCTTCAGACTTCAGGCCATTAATATATGCAAGAAGCAAACTGTAGCTCTTTTCTTTCTTTTGAATGAAACATAATAGAAAATTTAACTTAAGCTTGCTGAGTTCCAGCACTGCTTTGTAAAGTCCCAGTTTTGGAACAAAATTAATTTAGCTTTTTATTCACATGCAAAATTG
>NC_139518.1:93716429-93822274 GCF_947247035.1 Vipera ursinii | reverse complement strand
CGGCTAATACTTGATGGATTTATATTGAACTGAACATCCAAACTGTAAAACATTTTAGAGGTGCCAGCGTTCCCTGTAGTTCGGTCTCCTTGAAGGAGGTCACAGGAGACTGGTGGCGTTTTTTTTCTGTGATATATGGTTTATTTATCCCTTCCTCCTTGCTGACCATAAGATGAAGGATTTATATGAAGAGCGCTCTTAATAGACTCGTGTTCTGTGTTCTCCGTTGGAGATCTTCTGGGAGCAAAGTCACTTTTCTTTTTCTTTAGAGATAAGAGGAAACTTTTTTTTTTCTCCCCATGGAACTGCACATGATGTGGTTGGTTGCATAGTGAGCCAAATGTTTTAGACTGGATGGAAATTTTGTCAGTGCATAGATTTTCTAAGTACCATCCAAGGTTTTTCTGTATGGTAACCGGTAAGTCCAGGCTGGGACTATCACGGCCAGTTTATGCCACCGTCTTTCCACTTTCGTTTTTAGATCTCAATACTTTCTGATAATTCTTTGGCTCCTGTTCTACTATCCCCTGGTATTTCCACATCAATTATTCATAGTTTAGAAGATAATAGATGTGACAATTATCAGTTTGTACTGGCAAATCTCACAGTGAATATTTTAATTTTGAATTAATTAATATGTATTATTATTACGGTTCGTTACACAGTCAGCCAGATGTTCAGATTGGATTTGGCATTTTCATCCACCTATCCAGTCCTTCTCAAGGACCTGGGGGAGACAGATGTTGTTGTTCCATGGTGTTAAAGGTCTCATTGCAAGATGTAAGATGTTCCAAGGAAAGCTGTTTTGTTTGTTTTTTGCAATTGACTGATGATGCAAACGAAGGCTAACTCTAGCTAAAGAACTGGCAGCTGTGATTCCACACTGTTGTATATATAATAATAATTATGTACACCACTGTGTGAAATCACAGCTGGTGTCGTGCCTTCATATGCATCAAGCTCTTATTACTTTTAGGAAGATATGTTCAAATTTTAGGACGATGCATCGAAGGATAAAGAAGCATATGGCAGATGCTGAAAGTTATTATTTTTGCCTCATAGAATAAAAAGTTCTCAGAAAGGTGAAGACTAGAACATTTTATTTGGATATGCATCGCACGCAAGTAAGAAATTTGGAAGCTGCTTGGGATGGGAAAGAAAACCTTCTGAAGAATAGGCTTCTGGGTTTCTTTGAGACTAGCTAGTGGAGCCTAATTGCATAATCAATAATCCTGCTTTCATTGTGTTAGCTAAGCATCGTCACTGTGGTATGAGTCTTATGTTGTTGTTGTTCAGTTGTAAGTCATGTCCGATTCTTCATGACCCCTAAGCACACCAGCCCTCTTCTCATCCTCCACTGTCTCCCGGAGTTTGCCCAAATTCATGTTCATTGCATTAGTGACACTACTGTATCTAACCATCTAATCCTCTGTTGTCTCCCTTCTCCTTTGGCCTTCCATCTTTCCCAACATCAGGGTCTTCTCCAAGGAGTCCTCTTTTCTCGTTTGGTGGTCAAAGTATTTGAGCTTCAGCTTCAATAATCTATCCTTCCAAAGAACAATCATGATTGATTTCCTTTAGGATTGACTGATCTGATCTCCTTGGAGTCCCTTGGGACTCTCGAGAGACTTCTCCAATACCACATGAGTCTTAGGAGGCACAGACCTTTTCCTCTTTCTGCATACATGTCATATGATCGGTTTAATATGTAGCACCTTAGGTGATATCTGCCATTCAGGGGGACTTAGTGAGATTCAACTGTCTGCAATATATCTGCCTTACAGCTGAATTCCACATTGCACAAATTCCATACTGTCTGGAAGATAAGATCCAGATGTGATCCAACCCTGACACTAAATTGTATGGACCAAAAAAAGCTGAATAATTTAGGTTTCCTATTAATCCTCAGTCTGTTCCTTTGGGGTGGAATGTAGTCTGGATTCCTAGGAAGAGAGGAATTGCAGAGGACAAAGATTCAGCATAATTTAGATTAGGGGAGTCAGACTTTAGCACCTTCAAGACTTGTGCACTTCAACTCCCAGAATTCCCCAGTCAGCATTTTGGGAGTTGAAGTCCACAGGTATTAAAGGTTGGACACCATGGCTTTGATAGTTTGGTCAAGAGAAAGAAAGTTAAGATGTCGGTACCTAGCAATTCTCAGAGTATATCTATAGTGATGCGAAATAGCTGCTTTAGTTTGGCAAGATTTTGTTTATAGGGAAGGAAAAATCAAGGAAACTGCTCAGAAGTAATTCTGCATGTCTTTCTTGGTTCTTGGTGCCTGTCACTGAGTCTGGTTTTAATTTCAAAAGTCTTGTCAAAAAATACAAATATAGCCATAAGTAAAATAGGTGGACAAATAAGACTAATTCCAGTCGAAACCTGGTAAACACAGAATACTTTTACATCCTAATCCTAGATTCAGGGTCATTGCACAAGGCTGCTCAGTCTCTTAATACTCTGACTAGTCCGAGTCTTAATTTATGATGTTAGTTCAACATAATACTTCCCCCCACTCTTTCTATTATCCGGTGCCCACAGAAATGGAGGTAATCCTGTGGGCCATATTCCACAGTGAGGCATTACATTTCATGGTGTTTCCTACTGTATGATTTTATGCCTGTATCAGAATTTCCCTTGGGTGATGTAGTTATGGTTTCCAATTTATTTCCCTTTCAATTCTTTTATTCTATAATTTGCGTCGCAGTAAAACAGCATCACCTTGGGAGTGTGTGTGTGTGTGTGTGGCATAAAGCCTGTGTTCTACCATGATGAATGCTACTGAGGTTTCCAATCAGCTTTGATGGAGTAATGAGGCACTGCCTTAAAATGAACAAATGCATTTTTTATGGGAACAAAAATAAGGAAATGGAGTCCTATTAGTAAGAAGTACTTGAGAGATGCAAGGCACTGGAATGTGATCACTAGCAAATAGCATCTCAGTGGTATTTCCAATACTGTGTAAACAGTGAGTAAGTACAATGCTTTTATGTATTTTAATCACTTAAAATTGCAATTAAATAGTGCCTTGCTGACTCTGTCTTGGCTTGGAAGCTAAGGCAGGGACTTCTGTAGATCACCGTGGAATAGCATGGTGATGCGATAAACTGGGAAGTTGAAAAAGTATTTCAGAAGAAGTCAGCCATCTGTGTGCAATTATCAAGAAACCTTAATGGATGTGTTCATGTGACCGCTAAGAACATAGCTTCAGTTTTCCGATAATGGCATCGCTACTGTAGATTGTAGCTTCTGGTCAATTGGCTGACTTCTAGGTTAGCTAAGCACAGCAACATTGGGTTAATGTTGGGGTAGAAGACAACAAGGCGATTCTAATATCACTGTTCTCCTGGTAACAACACTGCATGGAAATTATCATGCTCCTTTTTAGATTATGGACAAATTTGCGTATTGTGGTCACAAAATATTTATCAGAGCCTCAGGTGGGTCCTATTGATATGTAATCTGAATTGAACTATCCTGCCTGTCCTAAAACACAAACTACAATCTACAATTGCAGTTAAGAACTGGTCAGTGGAATTCATCATGACATTCCAGAGTTCTGAAGGAGCTGGCAGATGTTACCTCAGAAACATTGCACCACATCTTTCAAAAATCCTGAAGGGCCAGGGAAGTACCTGAGGATTGGAAAAGGGCTGATGTGGTTCCCATCTTCAAGAAAGGGGGGAAAAATAGACCGAAGAAACTACAGACCAATCAGTTTAACATCAATACCTTGGAAGATCCTAGAAAAGATAATCAAAAAACAGATCTGTGAAAAACTAGAAGCAAACAAAGTTACAACTAGTAGCCAGCAGGGGTTTTTTAAAAAACAAATCATACCAAACCAATCTTATTTCATTCTTTGACAAAGTGGCTAAACTAATAGACCAGTGAAATACTGTGGACGTAGACCACAACCTACTCCTTGGTAAGCTAGAAAAAGGTGCAATAGACAACATCGCTACCAGAGGGATCTGTAGCTGGCTGGCAAACCATACTCAATGAGTAGGGGGGTACCACAAAGTTCTGTCTTAGGCCCAGTACTCTTCAATGTCTTCATCAATGACTTAGATGAGGGAATTCAAGGGGAACACATCAAATTTGCAGATGACACCAAACCTGTCATTTTATCAACTGGAATAGCCATAGCAACAAACCAGCCAATGAGAACAGTTTTGATTAAGACACAGTATTGGTTGTGTGAAGCATGTGATCCATTCTAGGTCTGGGTATGTCTTAGTCTTCTCTGTGTTTTTCTGATCTATGAGTTAAGAGTTGTTGATGTTCCCCAGAGCTGAGTGAAATTGCATGTATCATGTTTATATATATTTTATAGATAAAGGTTTTCTAAACTGTGCCTCCTGCTCATTTTGAATGTTTTGAATGCTTATTTTAGGGGCTTATTTTTGCTCTGGAAAGCTGTAAAACTTTAACAAAGCTGTCAGGAGTAGCCAACACTCCAGAAGACAAACTTAGGATCCAAAAAGATCTTCACAAACATGAACAATGGGCCCTATCCAACAAAATGAGTTCCAGTGTGGAAAAAAACACAAAATTTTACATTTAGGCAGGAAAAATCAAAGGTACAAGTACAGACTTGATGAGACCTGGCTTAAAAACAGTAACTGTGAGAGGGACCTTGGAGTCCTAGTAGACGATCACTTAACCATGAGCCAGCGGTGTACAGCAGCAGCCAAAGAAGCTAATACAATCCTGGGTTGTATAAACAGAGGCATAGAATCAAGCTCATGTGAGGTATTAGTACTGCTTTATAAAACCCTAGTAAGACCACATCTGGAATACTGCAACCAATTCTGGTCACCATATTACAAAAAAGATGTTGAGAGTTTGGGAAAAAATCAAAGAAGATCAAGTAAGATGATCAAAGCCCTGGAAACTAAAACATATGAAGAACGGCTGCAGGACTTGGGTTTGGCTAGTCCAGGGGTAGGCAACCTCGGCTCTTTTATGACTCATGGACTTCAACTCCCAGAATTCCTGAGTCAACATAGTCCATGAGTCATAAAAGAGACGAGGTTGCCTACCCCTGGGCTAGTCTAAAGAAAAGAAGAAATAGGAGAGATGTGATAGCAGTATTCCAGTATTTGAGGGGCTGCCACAAAGAAGAGGGGGTCACATTATTATCCAAAACACCAGAGGGCAGGACAAGAAACAAGGGATGGAAACTGATCAAAGATAATTAGGGAGAAACTTTCTGACAGTGAGGACAATTAACCAGTGGAACAGCCTGCCTTCAGAAATCGTGGGCGCTCCATCACTGGAGATTTTTAAGAAGAGGCTAGACAGTCACTCGTCTGAAATGGTATGGGTTCTCCTGCTTGAGCAGGGGGGCTGGACTAGAAGACCTCCAAGGTCCCTTCCAGTTCTGTTCCATTCTATTAGTAATATCAATAGGGACATAGTAGAACTGGGGGAAAAAGGCCTATTGGTATATAGTCTTAGTGAATAAATAACCCCACATTTTCTGTGTCTCTCCATTACTCAGTCACTAGTTTTTAATTCTGTTTCAAAGGCTACTGGAATGTTCTTTAATTCTCTGGCCTGCTCCTTTTTTTTGTACCTATCTTGTACGCCACAAAGATTCTTTAGAGAAATATACATTACTTTCCCCTCATTCCAGTGTTATTTCCATTTGCAGTTGGCAACGTGGGACTCAAAGAAGGGGTTGAACGGCAGTTTGCAAGAACGGCGTTTGGGCAGCGACCTACAGGGATTAACACTGAAAGTGGTGACTGTCTTGGTATGACCATGTTTGAACGGAGGAAGCAAAATGACCAAAAATTATACTTGCTAGTTATCTTTTTTATTTTTTATTTTATTATTTTTTTTAAAGAATTCAATCATCTGTGTTTTTTATATGTGTTTCCCCCCCCCAAGGTGGGATTCCGGAAAGTTAACACCCCCTTTTTTCTCAGCTGGTTGAGTGAAACGAGATCTTGCAATGGTTGTGTGCGGCATATGTCTCTATCGCATATCTATTGTTCAATGTATATTTCACTCTTATTCCAAGATTTCTGGAGAAATTTATGGTTTATGGTTTATAAAATTGATACGCCGCCCTTCTCCCTGAGGACTCAGGGCGGCTCACAACAATAAAAAGTTAAAAGATATAAATACAAAAATTAAAAGAGGATTAAACAATATAAGAAATAAGAACAATTTAAACCAATAAAAAAACAAATTTAAAAACTATGATCAGTCCAGGCCCGCTTGTTGGAATAACCAGGTCTTTAGGTCACGGCGGAAGGACCGAAGGTCAGGGGTCATCCGCAGCTCCGGGGGCATTTCGTTCCAGAGGGTCGGTGCACCCACAGAGAAGGCTCTCCCCCTGGGGGTCGCCGGCCGGCATTGCCTGGCCAACGGCACCCTGAGGAGGCCGACTCTGTGGGAGCGAACTGGGCGATGGGAGGTTGACAATTACAAATTTAAAATGCTGGAACAAAAAATAAAAAAATAAAATAAACATTTTGAAGAAAGAAAAGAAACATTACCTTTGACCGCTAAGGAGCCCATCATCAGCGTCTGCTGATTTGGTGCGGACCTTCTTTCTTTGCATTCATTTTCCCTCAGGATCTGCTGAGGTCATTAGACCTAAGGAGAAGTAAAAGCAGGAAGAGTGAATGCAAATGCAGTATTCAGCCTCGTAGTTACAGCTGGGCTAAGAAATAATTTCAGCAGATGTTCATCCTCTGCAGGAGTTTCCCAGCATTTCTGGAATGTCTTCTGACAATAGGCCTGATATTCAGACAAGTTATCCAGACAAGATGTTCTCCATCTTGGAGACCACAGGCTGATCACTGCCTACCTGACTCCTTGATAAAGTCTGTCTCTCTCTTACCCCTTAAGCCTTCAGACATGTTGCTGTGAAGTGAGGTTTAACTCTCCTTTGAGCAGGATTCCATAAACGAAATGGAGACGGGCTTTCATTCCGCCCTTTGTGTTGTGCAGTGAAATAGCCCTGTCCCCTCCTTAAGCAAGCATGTGACCCCTTCTGTTATGGCAGGGGGGGTGTCTGTGGGATTACATTCAACTGCAGGCAACCTTTCTTGAGGCTCATTTGACCATGGCTGTGGTTGATTCACATGAATATTACACATTGCCTAAGCACATTGGTTTGTGCTTAAATTGTAAGCCGCCCTGAGTCTTCGGAAAAGGGCGGGATATAAATGGGATTAAAATAAATAAAATAAAATAAAATAAAATAAACATTGCACACGATCAACCTGGCATTTGAATGCAGTGCCTTATTTAGTCAGTCCTGCTGACTTTAACTTCAGCACAATTGTTTAAGACACTGTTACAACAATTATAAGTCAATATATACCACCATTATGCTATAAAATCTGTATGAAAATTTCTGTATAAAGCTGAGACAAATTTATGCTGCGCTCGTTTTCTCTCTCCAGATTTGCGCGTGCAGAAATGGGGAGTCTCTTTTTGAATTTCCAATACCTCATCAGATCTCCTAATGTTTCTCTGTGTTTTGTCCAGTTTCTGGATATTGATAAAAATAGAGGAAGAGCTGGACTAAAAACTCAAATGTCTACCTTTAAAACTAGTGGTGGAGTCCTTGAGTAGAAAAGTGCAAAGGACTGTCAGTGGTGTACATTCCCTACTAATGTTGTGGTTGAAGGGCGGTAAATTAAAATAAAGTAAATAAACAAATAAATTAGTGTCATCTTTTCCCAGAGGACACGCCGAATTTCTCAAGAAAAATCTTGTTGACAGGGAGGAGGCACCAAGCTTTCATCTTTAAAATCATTTTTTTAATCATTTTATTGCAATTTTTTCATTCGTACAGTACTTCAGCCTGTCTGTGAGGCTTGCCTGTAAAGCAAAGTTGCTCTGCAGTCCCTGAATTTATCTGATCCCATAATTTTGCTTCCCATCTGAGAGTCAGACACTCACAATCCTTGAGTGTGGTTGGTAACAGAATCAGGTCCAGTTTCCTCTCAGTCACAGGTGTAAATTAAAGAAAGAAATACTTCAGTAATGAAAATTGGACATTTGTTGAAACACATATGAGCAACATACGTTGCTCGTGATGTTCTCAGAAGAACTTAGATAGGAGAGGGTGTTTTGCTCATGTCTTCAGGTTTTAAACCTCTATGGTTGCATCTGCCGTGCCTAGCATAGAAATGACGGTTGAACACCATCCTGATCTCGATATGGTTTCCTTCTTTGTCAAAATTGCACAGTTCTGCTGATTGTCTACTTGTTATGTCAAACCCAAGCTGACAGCAGGTGTGTGTCGGCAGTGTAAGGGATGCCAGGCTCTTCTTTCAGATCGTAGTTTAAGCTGATCTAGGAGCTCACCTGAGACTTTTTAGTATATATAGGCTCTCCTGCATCTTTTATCCCCTTTTTCCGCTCGAATTGTTGAAGGTCATGGTCATATCTCTCCTCCAGTCGGAAGATAAACTGGCCCATCCAAAGCGGCAGAGTTTGCACTGACAATAAAGTCAATGGTTTGGCAAATGACCACCTATCTGTGGCTCATTTTGAAAACAACGCTTGGTTGTGAGAATCTTTCTGTTCTTGTAACCACCATTGTTAAGTTAAACATGCCTCAGGTGTAGCCATTTTAAGATTAACCCCTGGATTAGCAATAACTGGAGGAATTCTCACTTTTAATTCACAATGATTGTCATTCTTGGGGAAAAAACAACCCCCCCTCCCCCAATGATTAAATATGATGCTCCAGTTTCCCAGACCTGGCAACACAGCTTGTTGAGATGCTGTCAATATGGTGACTCAAGCTATCTTTGCTTTACCGTGTCATAAGTCTCCTTTTTAAAGATCAACCTTGCTCTGTTCTCAGGAAGAACCGTTCGTTATGGTGGCTGAAAATATCCTTGGGCAACCGAAACGTTACAAGGGCTTCTCCATTGATGTTCTGGATGCCCTTTCCAAGAATTTGGGCTTCAAGTATGAGATCTATCAGTCTCCTGATGGAAAATATGGACAACAGTTCCATAACAGCTCTTGGAACGGCATGATTGGTGAACTGATTAACAAGGTATACCCCATAATAGCTGAATGCTGTTTCTTTTAAGGGAGGGTTAAAAAAATCATCTTTTCCCTCAGGGCTGTCAAACTCAATTTCACTGAGGGCCGCATCAGCATTGCGGTTGCCCTCAGGGGGGCGGGTGGGTGTGGCCAGGGTGGGCGTGGCCTACTGGGTGGGCGTGGCTAGAGTGCATATAGCCTACTGGGTGGGCGTGGCCAGCTCTACATCGTTTGCATCAAGGGTGCCTATGGGGGCCTGGGCAGGAGTGGGACAGATCTGAAGGTCTCTGGCAGAAGGAGGGTCTCAGGGCCAGGGCCAAGGCAATGGGGGCCATTCCCTCACTGGCCTGATGGGGAACATTAGGGTTTTTTAATGGGTTTTTTACTGTTTTTATTGTTATTGTAATTTTTAATTGGGCATTTGTTTAATTTCTTTTTAATTTTTGTATTGCTATCTATATATGCCCTGTTAACCGCCCTGAGTCCTTCAGGAGAAGGGCGGTATACAAATTGAATAAATAAATAAATAAATAAATAAATAAATAAATAAATAAATAAATTTCCAGGATGGCTTCGCGGGCCACATGAAACCACTTCGCGGGCCGGCTCCGGCTCCCGGGCCTTGTGTTTGACATGTCTGCTTCTACATTGAACCATTTTTCCTGTCGTAAAAGTAAAACCTTCCTCATTAACAGTGGCAGTTAAGGAATTGCTCACTGGAACTAATATCAATAGAAATGAAGATATTAAAAAGACCTTATGATCAAACCACTTCTCTGTCGTTATGTAGTGCACAAATCTCCACAGTTTAGTTACTTTTTCCTTTCAGTTAAATTTTTAGAAATCTATCTAGTTTTCTCTGGGAAGTTTTCCATGTGTTATTGTTAGCATTAACTCTTTCACCTAAGAATATTTAACTGGTATTTAGGTTTTAGGAAATGTTTAGTGGCCATAGATGAGATGTGTACAGCTAATGGAGCATTTTCTGATGTGATTTTCTTATGTGGGAAAAAAACAACAACATTCCATTTTGGTGCAAACTATCTCTCATTTATGGGTTGTTTTTTGTTCACCGTAATACTATTTTGTAGTGATCAGTCGAATAGCTTTTCATGGAAGAAAATGCTGTTCGTTTCATTTAAAAAAAAACAGGCTTGAAAAATATAGAGTCACATTTGAGTCCAAGACAGTGGCATTGACTTGTAAATATATGCTATTAAAATAAGGCAGAAGACATTCCAGCAAAGAAATCCTGACGAATGCAAGATACATTTGGTTGCAAATGGTTCATTTTGAGAAGGCTGGACATCGTCATAGCAATAGAAGAAAATGTTCTACAGTTCTCTGCCAATAATAAAACCTAACTGTAGACATTGATATTCAGTAATGTGATCGTTCCCAAGTCATTTGCTTGCTGATCGTGCAAAGCTCTCCTATTATCCAGCATTTCTATACGAAAAGAGTTTAGCATGCAAATGTGAAACCAAAACACAGAATCAGAAAACAGCTAATGATCACTCTACTCCGATGAAATATTCATATTTTTTCTGCCCTTTTCAGGCCATTGCAAATCTTCTCATGTGTCTTCTGAAGGTTTCTTACTCAAAAAAAAAATCACAGGAATATTTTTTTTTTACAAACTCTGATGGCTCAAAGGGCACATAACACATTATTTTTTACCCCCAGGGGCACATCTCCCATATAATTAATTCTATATTCATATTGGAAGGGGGAGGGGTGTCAAAAGAAATCAAGATGGCAGACAGGAGCATGCATGTGAAGCCTCGTGTGTGTGACTTGGAGGTTACCAAAAAGGGTGAGACACTAATTGTGTGGTTGCAGTTGCCATCTTGACCTCTCACTGCTGACATCCTTGTCCTCTCTGCAGACCTGTCACGATGTAAGTTGCCTCTGCATCTTCTTTCTAATCTGCTCTTATCACAGTGCCCTTCATGAATCACTACAGCAGAAAGTAAATAAATGGAAATAAAGGAGCACTCAAGATTCATCTCGGACGTTGGATGTCGCTGTTTTAATTTTATTGCTTTTTCTACTTGACTGGAATATTGCAATCGGGTCTAAAGAACTGAAGGCTGACATGAGCTTCAGACCTGGGTTCCCAAAAGTTCATTTTCTCTGGAGGAAGCCACTGTGGGCATTGAATCGAGTTTCAAATTCAGATTTTATAAGTGGCCAAAGGCTACGACCATTAACGTAGCCCCCATTCAAACTTAAGAGTGGCACTGAAAAAAGTGACTTTTGACTGGTCCTCACAGTTACCACCAGTGGTGAGATCCAGATATGTGAACAACCGGTTCTCTGTGGATGCCGCTTCCAGAACTGCATTCTGGGCCTGGGCAACAAAAAATTAGCTACCGGTTCTGCCAAACTGGTGCTAACCGGCTGAATCCTACCACTGCTTACCGCCCCAGCAGTAACATCCCCACGGTTGTGTGATTAAATTTGGGTGCTTGGCAACCGGCATGTATTTGAGATGGTTGACACCTCCCTTGCCCACGTGACTGCCATTTGCAACCCTCCAGCTAGTTTCCAACAAGCAATTCAATGAGGAATGCTAGATTCACTTCGTGACTGTACTGATTTGCCTCACAACCTTGGCAAAAAAAGGTTGTAAAGTTGGGTGAAACTCACTTAACAACTGCCCTGCTTGGCATAAGAAATTCAGGCCCAAATTATGTTCATAAGCCAAGGACTACCTGTACTCAAATACTCCATCCAGTGCACCTGAAACTGTAAATGCCAACGTCCATATATAATAGAAAATATGCATTTAAAGTCATTTTGCTATTAGAAAACTCCGGGATGTATTTTCCCATTCAGGGAAGTGAGAGTGGAAATTTTCATTGGTTAACTTTTTCCTTAAAACCTTTTTCCAGAAAAGGACCATATAACAGGGAGCAGTGTTGTAAATTAATCTTCTGCCTCGTGTGCTTTTTTTTTTTTTTTTGCACGAGGAAGTTATTTTTAGTGGCACAGCATTCAAACAAGCAATCTTAAGAATACAATCTGAGAATTACTCTGGCAATTGGGCTGCATTATTTGATTGGCTTTTAATAGCTAAATCATTTCATCTCAGAATGGAAAAAAAAAAGAAAAGCAAAGAAAAGAAGGTCAGAAATGATTTCGCCTTCCTGCATTATGGAGCCTGTAGCATTTCTGAAATAAGTCTTTCAAGTTTAGAATTGCGTCAGGCCAGCTTTAGAAGAACATAGCAAATAGGGAAGGAGGAATGACTGACCACTAACATAATAGAGAGACTAACATAATAGAGAGAATTGGAAGGGACTTTGGAGTCCTTCTAGTCTATCCCTCTGCTCAAACAGAAGACCCAACACCATTCCACACAAAGGGCTGTCCAATCTCTTCTTGAAAGCCTCCAGGGATGGAGCACCCACAACTTCTGGAGGCAGGTTGTTCCACTGATTAATTGTTCTAACTGTCAGGGAATTTCTCCTTAGTTCTAGGTTGCTTCTCTCCTTGATTGGTTTCCATTTGTTCTTGTCCTGCCTTCAGGTACTTTGGTTGACCCCCTCTTCCTTGTGGCAGCCCCTCAAATATTGGAACACTGCAATGATTTGGCCCATGAGTGGCATTACCTCCTATGTTACCTGTTTCTTGTCCACTGAGAAACCATCCTTCTGCCTGCTAGACCAGTGATGGAGAACCTTTTAGAGACTGAGTGACCCAAACTGCAATCCAAAAACCACTTATGTATTGCAAAGTGCCAACAGGGCAATTTAATCTGAATACTGAGGTTTTAGTTTAGAAAAAAACCAACTCATACGTTAACATCTTTTGTCTTAAAAAACACACGAATAACAAAGCTTTCAATGATTACAAGCAACTTTTTACTGAAAGATAAAAGTTTGCATTTGACATGCTTTTGAACAATTAATGTGATTTTTGCTGTTGTATGCATGCTGATAATTTGTCTAGCCTTGGCTTATACTTTGTAAGTTTGAGAGCAACATGTGCAGCACTCAGGTCATCTGTTAATCTGTTTCTGGTGTCAGATTTGAAAACAGCACGCTCACTCCAGAGGCTTGTTTTGGCTTAGGAAGGGGCTTGAGAAATGGCTTTTTCCCACGAAAACATAGCCAAAGAGCGAGGCATGTGTGCCCACAGATAGGTTTGCCACCACTGTGCTAGACAATTTGAACCTTATAGAGGGAAAAATGTGACTTCAGAGGAGCTCCCTTTCTTTATTTCCCCATCACAGAGTCCCTTGAAGCAGATTCCTTCATCCCACTGGTAGCAAAGTAGACAGACCCATGGGAGGCTTTTTCCTCATGTCCAAGAGTCTAAAAGTTTTGACAGAATAAGCTATGTTCATGCCACATTGTGCCATAAATTCTTGAAGCAAAGGCCTGGAAGGGGACAATCGCCCAGTATACTTTGCAGCAGAATCAGATCCTCCTCCTGCTTTTGTCCGGTGCCTGAGTTAATCGGCAAGAGGTTTCACCACTCCTTCTCTTGTCTTCGCAGAGAGCTGACCTGGCCATCTCCGCCATCACCATCACCCCTGAACGGGAGAGCGTGGTGGACTTCAGCAAGCGCTACATGGATTATTCTGTAGGCATTTTAATCAAGAAACCAGAGGAGAAAATCAATATCTTCTCTCTCTTTGCGCCTTTTGACTTTGCTGTGTGGACTTGCATAGCTGCTGCGATCCCGGTAGTTGGTGTGCTCATCTTTGTGCTAAACCGAATTCAAGTGGTCAGAGCCCAGAACTCTTCTCAGTCCGGACCCTGTACTTCCTCCACACTTCACAGCGCCATTTGGATTGTGTATGGAGCCTTTGTTCAACAAGGTACTCATCTGGATAATTGCCCCCTGCAGAAACCATCTTGATGGTCGAGTGTCTATGGAGATTCTCAATCATCCAGGTTATGGTTGTCCCAAAGGTGGGGGTTTTTCCCCCCAAAAGGCAACTGAACTGAAGAAGCTTTTTGGATTTGAGAAGTGAAACGCTTCCT
The DNA here is from genome assembly GCF_947247035.1 of Vipera ursinii. Classification (NCBI taxonomy): domain Eukaryota; kingdom Metazoa; phylum Chordata; class Lepidosauria; order Squamata; family Viperidae; genus Vipera; species Vipera ursinii. Next base: position 93,808,247 of record NC_139518.1, on the reverse strand, counting down.
GTGATAAAACCAAGAAGTCTGGTTGCCTTTTGGGGGAAAAAAGCACCGTTGGGACACTTTGATGGTCATTCTCTACCTGACGTTTAGTCTGTGGAACAAATAAACCCCAACAAGCAACTAGCTTGGTGGGTAGGTTTGCGATTCCGGGGTGGGGAGGCAGTCTGAGTAGGCCTTTGAAGCTGATTTCAGAAGCACCTAAAACACACTTCACACTTCTGTATCTTGACATGCTTGTCAAATCTCATTCTTAGAGTGGTTGTTCCTATCACCTTGGATGTTTTTTCTCTTTTGCTTTGAAGAAGCACATGCAGTAGTTCAGTGATCTTTCAAGTTTACCAGAAAAAAGGACTGCTAAAAGTCCATACAAGGTGGGGGATGCTCTCACAGGAAAAACAAAACAAAACAATCCATTGTCATTTGGCTATATGCTTGCATTTTTAATATGTTGTCTTCTGTGGTGATGTTTTTTGTTAATATTTTGTTTTAAATGCTGTTAAGTGCCCATGGATTTTCACAGAATGTGGCTGAGAAGCTTAAATGTATCTTGAGTCAATTTTTATAACTCTAGTTCCAGGTTATGGGAATAGCCTTGCAAAATCCAACTGAATTCGTGACATAGGGTTTCCTCAGTTTGCATACCTGAAGTTAATCTAGTTGATCAGGAGAACCAACGGGTACAGGATCTATGCTGATTGTACCCTTTGAAGTTGTGGAAACCAGACGTTAATGCTGGCCAATAGTTTTTTGAGGGGAAAAATCTAATTTGAGGGAGTGTGGCCTGAGAGTTGTTTCAGCATGAGATGGGGGGGAGGGGAAATAAATTTAATAAATAAAATCCAGTTAAAACTGATCGTACTGCTGGTTCTGTGTACAGAAGCGGTGGTGGTAAGTAAAAGCTAGAGGAAACTTACAAACAGTCCTCAGTCTAACATTGAGCAGTTGAAAGATGTTGCTTTGCGCTACCTCTACATCCAAAATACTGTGTCCATGTTATATTTGAAAAAAAGATGTAACAGAACCTGGGAAACTCTAGGACAAGGACCATCCGGTTTAGCTAAAAGGAAATTTGGAACAGACAAATAATGCATGAGTGTGCTGTGAAATCCATTGCCACAACCTGTGATAATGGGCACTACTTTGGATGGCTTTAAAAGAAAATAAGACCAATTCATGGAAGCCAGGTCTCTTAAGGGCTGTTGGTCTTAAAGATTCAGGCTCCAAATATCAGCTAGCGAGGAACAATGGCGTCTCTTTTTTGGAAGCACCCAAGAAGCATCTTCTGAATGGCCACTGGGAGAACTTGACTTCTGGGTTAACAGTAGCGTGGCTAATTCTAGGTTCTTAGGATGATCATATGATGCTATCCAAATGTAAGATCATCCTAACATCTGTGGGTGATTTGCAATCTAAATATTATGCCTGCTTTCACGGGAGAAAGGGCCATATCCAGTGGTGGGATTCAGCCAGTTCGCACCAGTTTGGCAAAACCGGTAGCTAATTTTTGTTGTTGTTGCCCGGGCCCAGAATGGATTTCTGGAAGTGGCATCCAGACAGAGAACTGATTGTTCATATATTTGAATCCCACCACTGGCCATATCCCCTGTTTGCTGAAAGAAAGAAAGAAAGAAAGAAAGAAAGAAAGAAAGAAAGAAAGAAAGAAAGAAAGAAAGAAAGAAAGAAAGAAAGAAAGAGAAAGGAAGGAAGGAAGGAAGGAAGGAAGGAAGGAAGGAAGGAAGGAAGGAAGGAAGAAAGAAAGAAAGAAAGAAAGAAAGAAAGAAAGAAAGAAAGAAAGAAAGAAAGAAAGAAGGAAGGAAGGAAGGAAGGAAGGAAGGAAGGAAGGAAGAAAGAAAGAAAGAAAGAAAGAAAGAAAGAAAGAAAGAAAGAAAGAAAGAAAGAAAGAAAGAAAGAAAGAAAGAAAAACTTCCTGAGAGGTGCATAATATTATTTTGTGGATCCAGCTACATTTCATCTAGTCAGGCATTTCTTTTTTGAAAAAGCAGATATCTATATGGCTCTATAAGTTGAGAATCTCTTTTTCTTTTACACCTTATCATTTCTCAGCAAGCAGTTCTTGCAATATATGTCACAGGGTTTATTGGACCTTATTTCACTAACTCTTCATTTCTGTAAGACAACCAGAGTGATCCAGGCACAGTTAAGCACATTTCAATCCCAATATTTTCAGAGGGAGAGGTCAAATAAGCAGATATTAATTCTCTTTGCCCCTGATGTACAGCTGAAATTGGCTTTACTGGACCTTATTTATTGCTCTTCGTAGATGGTTATGAGTATATTCTGGAGGAGAGAAAATAAAAGCTACTTCCCCATCCCAATGCATGCTAGACTTTGCCAAATAACCTGTAAGAAATAGGAGGTCATTTTGGCTTGGTTTTCAGGCCAGTGGGCTTTTGTATTTATTCATAGGCAGAGACAGGCACCTATAACATTGATGCTGGAGATAGCAGAGAGCGGAAGGGCTTTTAATCCTATGGATCTAAATCTGGATATGTTGAAGAGACAGTGACCAAGCCAGGGGGAGGAGTCAAGCAGGGAACTAGTCTGGGATCCTTTCATAGGCAAAAGAGTCTGAACCTTTTCAATTAACGTTAGGCGTGAATAACTAGATTCACACATGAAGAGTTCAATTAGCTACTGTATTGCTCATGCCTATTTCACAGAAATCTTCCCAGACTGGCAGGTTCGCCGGTATTCAAGGCAGATTGGACCTTTCCTTCTTGTGCCTACATAAGGATTCCATACTAATTCCCTGCTAGACTTCCCCCCCCCTGCTCAGCCAGTCTCTCTTCAGCAGGATCCTATCCATGCTAATACTTTATTTTGGAATAATCACCATCATCTACCAGAGGTAAGATAATTGGCAGATATTTCTTACCTTCTTGTGTGGGCATATCCACACTTCGTCTCACCATACCTTCACCCTGTGGCATCAGAAACATGATCCACTGACGATACATCATTGAAAATGAAATAGAATAGCATTACAACTTAGATGAAAAACTACTCAAGGATCTCTTCCCTCCCCCGCCCTTTTAACCATTATCAGACTCTTTAAAATTCAACTTGCAAAGCTGTTAATTTGTTTATTTAAGAAGCAGTGAAATGCCACACTTTTAATGAGAAATATCACCTGTTACCCAATTGATATGGTCATCTTGTGCATTTCAGAAAATGAATAAATAAAGCAGAATATAATTTACTTTATACGTCTGTTCGGCGGAGTAATCAAAATTCAGTTGGAGAACAAATATGCTTTTAGAGGACAGGCACCATAATTTAAGCACCATTTTACCCCCAAGTAAGAATTCCTAAAATATTTTTTTTAAAAAAAAAGAAAGAAAGGATTTTAAAATCAGCAGCAGATAAGGCCATCGTTTTCAAGTCCACAGACCCTTTTTATGTCATAATAAAAATAAATAATGTATCTGAACGCAATTTGCCCTATTATCTTTAGTATGGGAGTTAGCTACTTTTTTGTTACACCTCTGTCTGACTTGCTGCTTAGCACGCAAGCATGACCATTTATCCTCACGAAGTGAGAATTTTTATGCCACAGGGAAAGATCTGTTTAGCAACACATTTTCTTTGTGATCAGTCTGATAAAACTGCCAGCCTGAACCTGAAATGAATTGTTTAGACCTCCTTTTTAGGATAAGATATTTGAAAATGGGACGGGAAATCAAGCAAGTTTCAGGGGGGAAAAAACGCGGTATCGAGCTTTCAGTGAGTTCCAACTTCTCTTGGTATAAATTACAATGAAACTTAAAAGCAAATTTAGCCAACTTAACAAATAAATAATAAGCAAACAAACAAATACAGAATCGTAAAGCTGTTGTCTGCAGGTCAGATTTGCTCAAGATGCTAAATTAGATAGTTTGGGGCAATGTGTCAGAGGAGCACAGCATAGCAAATGACAGGTTGCTTTTAAAGAAGCAAATAGATCAGAGAGAGTAATTAAGAGATGGTATAAAAGAGCCTGGACCATTTTTTAAAAAACAAAACAAAACAAAGAAAAAACCAGTTCTTTAGATATGGGCTTCCAAAGATTCTTTTCTATCTTTTTTTTTTCCCTTTGCTTAGGTGGTGAGTCTACAGTCAATTCCATGGCGATGCGGATTGTAATGGGGAGTTGGTGGCTCTTCACTCTTATTGTATGTTCATCTTATACAGCAAACCTAGCGGCATTTCTTACTGTCAATAGGATGGACAATCCAATTCGGTAAGAGTCTTTTCCCGTTCTATTATCCAAAATCTGATTTTTAAAGAAAAGAGTATCCAACAGGAGGCAATATGCTTCACAAGCTTTGGGGGATAGCATATTAGAGTCACAGAGAGGGATTACAGAGATCCTTCCTTTGCAATCAAGAAGTCCTGCCCATCTCCTTTCTGTAATCTAGAGCAGGGTTGCCAGAGTTGATTTCTAACATTATTTTAGAATAGAGTCGAGCTGCAACCTTGGAGGTCTTCTAGTCCAGCCCCCTGCTCAAGCAGGAAAACCTATACTGTCTCAGACAAGTGACTGTCCAGTCTCTTCTTAAGAACCACCAGTGATGGAGCACCCACAATTTCTGGAGGCAAGCTGTTCCACTGGTTAATTGTCCTCACTGTCAGGAAGTTTCTCCTTAATTCCAGGTTGCTTCTCTCTTTGATCAGTTTCCATCCATTTTTTTTCTTGTCCTGCCCTCTGGTGCTTTGGAGAATAACGTGATCCCCTCTTCTTTGTGGCAACCCCTCAAATACTGCAATACTGCTACCGTGTCACCCCCTATTCCTTCTTTTCTTTAGACTAGCCAAACCCAAGTCCTGCAGACGTTGTAGCCAAGTGGAAGGCTACAATGAATTGAAGGCTGTTTGTTTGTGCACTTGAGAGGCTGATCCACCATATGGCTGCCATTGTACAGTCTTGTTACGACAACAAAAATACAGTGCTCAATATCTGGCCTTAAATGTTTGTGGCAGGTGTTTAGAAAATCTCAGTTTGGCTTGTCGTTTCACATAAATTACTTGCACATTATTTCACATACTAGGTAAGGACCTTGCTGCCATGGGATGGGAGTTTGCTTGGGCTGCACAGAGGGGTGTTACTAAAAGAAGAGAGAGGAGAGATGGTTGCTGTGGTAGGCTAGTAAAATGATGCTTTCCACAGAGGAGTTCTCTTGGGCTGAAACCAGTGGTGGGATTCAGCCAGTTCGCTGAACCGTTAGCTATTTTTTTTTTTGGCCCGGGCCCAGAATGGACTTCCTGAAGCAGGATCCACACAGAGAACTGGTCATTCACATATTTGAATCCCACCACTGGCTGAAACAATTACAAATTCTACTAGCAGGCAGTTTTTGTGCTCTAAAACCCTTTTAGTTAGCACTGATACATCTACATAGGCAAAAGCCAGCTCATCATTTAGAAGGGGCAAGTAATAATTTTCTACTCTTTGCACGCTAGATGAAATATTAATGTTAGTTATTTATTTATCAAACTTCTACCCCAACACAACCCAGTGACTCTTAATGACTTATGTAAAGGATGAAGAAAAGTTAAACCTTCTGACTGAAACCAGTTCTATTGACAACTGACGCTAAAGCATAAGCTTTAGTGGAGAAGAACCACTAAAGTAACATAAACACATAAGATAAGAATATAATAAAGGTAAAGGTAAAGGTTCCCCCGCACATGTGTGCTAGTCGTTTCCGACTCTAGGGGCCGGTGCTCATCTCCGTTTCAAAGCCGAAGAGCCAGCGCTTGTCCGAGGACGTCTCCGTGGTCATGTGGCCGGCACGACTAGACGCCAAAGGCGCACGGAACGCTGTTACCTTCCCACTGGAGTGGTCCCTATTTTTCTACTTGCATTTTTACCTGCTTTCGAACTGCTAGGTTGGCCGAAGCTGGGACGAGTAACAGGCGCTCACTCTGCTACGCGGCACTCGGGATTCGACCCGCCAAACTGCTGACCTTCAGATCGACAAGCTCAGTGTCCCGACCCACTGAGCCACCGCGTCCCTAAGAATATAATAATAATGTTTTAAAAAGAAAGTAGAAAGGATGGCATCATATAAGAAACGTCTATCCCAAATAGTTTGGTCTTCAGCATTTTCCTTCGACAAAGTATATGGAGTAAAGGCATTTCAGTCACTATTTTGTTCTTAAAGGTCTTCCAAAAAGCTGAACAGAATTAACTGGTGAGCACTTCTGTTCTGCTGTCTCCTGGTATTGTTGTGTCCACTGTTCAGACTGCATTTTGGTTGGTTACTTTAAGATCAGCTTTAGTATTTTTGTCCACCTAACAAGCCCTTTCCAAGGTTCTAAGATAGGCAGGTGTTTATTAGGGTTACTGGTAAAAACTTAATAGTTCAAATCCTAACCAACGACCTGAAATTTTGCAGTACCCTTTTTGCTCTTCTTGTTTTCTATATATCCATAAATTTGTTTTGCAGTAATGCATGCAAGTAAATTTGTATGTTTTTGGGCAGGCAAGTGACTGGCCTGTAATTTTCAGGTTTGTTTCTCTTTTCTGCATCCTCCTGAATCAAAAAAAGTTCTTCCAGTTGTTAGCCATTTTTCACTTTCTGGTGTTTCCAGAACCTGATTCATCTGGTTTGCTAATCTTGCATGCAGACTTGTTAGTGATTTCAACCAGAATCCATGCAACTCATCTAAACTACAGGCACTCCGGTTCTTGACCTTCTTTGCTAGTTTTTGCATGATTTCTTTTGTGCTGTGAACATCTTGCATTCTAATCACTTTTACAGAGCTTCCCACCTGTTTGATCCAATTTGCATGCCCATTGTGCTTCTCTTCTGTTTTCCCACAAGTTCTTTCAAAATCTCAAGGTATTTTCTGGGTTAGATTTTTCACTTGTAATAGCACCATGTTCACTTTCAAGAGTCTTATGGAAACAATGCTGGTTCACTAGAAATTGTGAATTTTGCTGGAACTGTTTGATTCAGTTATCATATCACCTTATTTTCTCTGCAATAGTTACAACTCTTCGTTTCAGCTCTTCAACCACAACTGCAATGTCCTTGTTTTCCAGGTCATATCTTGTTGTCAGGTTAGCTCTGTTATTTTTTTTTAAGGTTTCCTTGCCTCAAATTCTTCACATTACGTAAATCCAATCGAATTTTCTTTATTTTTAAACTCCAGGTGGATTTTCCATTTTTAGTTTTCCCTTCTTCATTGCTTTATTCTTTCCAATTTTCAAACCCAATTCTTCAGTAGTAACATACGCTACTGCATACATTAGCTGGTTTGTTTGAACTAATATTTCTGTTGGACTAGTCTTGACAGCTTCATTCACATTCAATAATATTAATATTATTTTTTTTAAAAAAACAACCCGATTGTTATTATATTTCCTTTATTTACTTGTGGTAAGCTCCTCAGAGTCACAGGCAATTGGATGGCATTCAGTTAGATAAATAGAAAATGGTTGGTTGGATGGATGGATAGGTAGGTAGGTAGATAGATAGATAGATAGATAGATAGATAGATAGATAGATAGATAGATAGATAGATCCTTACAGTTATGGGTAAGTTAGCTCTGAGAAATATTTTCCCAATGTTTTTGAAACACCATTGATGTATGTGTTCTTAACTGTGGGAAAAGTAAGGCTAAGCAAAAAACCCACTGTGTGTCAGATACTTGACACCAATAATCCTGACTTACAGCTGGATATGTCTTTGGGACAACAAAAGGGCTTTCCCACCTTATAAAGTAGATTAGCAAATGTTGCCTACATCTCAGGTCCCTCACAATTTGTGAAAGTAGATGTGTTTTTGCATCAGGTCCCTAGAACCCACATCCCCCATTCTAGCAAGGAATTATCTCCTCCATCTACTTTTCCATTTCCTGTTGCCTTCTTGAATTGTCAAATGTTTCTCTGAGCTAAGTAAAAGGCAGGAGAACATCTGCATCAGAATCACCCTGAAGCACCTTCTGTCAGATTCAAGAGCTCTGAAAGGATTTTTTTTTTTACTAAAACATTTCTGCCCTAAGATTAATGGGACTGACAGAGAGAAAGCCCTCTGCCAGTTCTGGTTTCAGAGCACCAACATTTTTCAGTTTTCAGGACAGGAGAAATAAAAATGAAATTAAAGCTAGTGTTACCAAAGGGACATGGTGGCTCAGTGGGTTAGGATGCTGAGCTTGTCGATCAGAAGGTCGGCAGTTTGGCGGGTCGAATCCCGAGTGCCGCCTAGCAGAGTGAGCGCCTGTTACTCGTCCCAGCTTCTGCCAACCTAGCAGTTCGAAAGCACGTAAAAATGCAAGTAGAAAAATAGGGACCACTACGGTGGGAAGGTAACAGCGTTCCGTGCGCCTTTGGTGTCTAGTCATGCTGGCCACATGACTACGGAGACGTCCTCGGACAAGCGCTGGCTCTTCGGCTTTGAAACGGAGATGAGCACCGGCCCCTAGAGTCGGAAACGACTAGCACGCATGTGCGGGGGAACCTTTACCTTTACCATTACCTTGTGCATAATACCAGGCTGATGAGGACTTTCCCAGAGAAATTCTGTGTTTCTCAGCAGATTTGTAGAGCATCACACCACATTATGCACACACACACACACACACACACACATACACCATACATAGTGCAATATCCCTATTTCTTTTCTAGATGTCTTTATGGGATGTTCTCTAGAGAAACTGCAGGATCTTGTTCCTAAAATTGGAGTGATGATTGTTTGACTCCGGTTCCTACAGAGCACAGCAAATTGTCTCGATTGGTCATCTTCTCTCTTACACATTCTATATAAAATTTACGATAATGGTTATAACAGTCAAATAATATGAGGCAGATCAAGTAGATTAAAGGAACTAACCACCAATGGACAAAAGTTGAGCCAGCTTTTAAAAACTAGAGTACTGCACAGATCTTTGCCAGTCCAGTTAGGTGCTGAATATAAATCAAATGCATTAGCTTTCCTTTTTAAAAAATATATAAAAATCCTCTGTTATTAATGCATTAATAAATGAGGTTTCTGAAGCTGAGTGATTGAAGAAATGAGAATAGAGTAGGCAGAAGACAAATCTGCATACATAATCAAAGTAATTTTTTTGTTTTTATTTTAAATAAGAAGATGTGTCAATTGTTAGATATTTCTGATTTGGACAAAATAGCTTTCATGCTAACTTTGGAATATATTTAATTTACATACAGTAACTGAAAACTACTTCTGGGACTGAATTTTATTTGAAATCTGGATGCAGGTTTTTTTTTCTTTAATTGCATTGCAAGAATTAAATATTTTGCTTTAATGAGCATGTTTTCTTGCTCAAGTAAAGGCATAACTAGATAATTGGGCAGAGCCATTTCATGGATGAGGGAGAATGAAAAATTTCTATTTCTTTTCCTGGGTCCAGCCAAAATTCAATTGTTACTTTTCTGACATTTTAGGTCATTCTCCATTTTTGTTTTCCACTAAGGGAAACAAAACATTGCCAGATCTAGGGTAACAAAACTTTCTCTCTATTCTGTACTCAAGTTTAACTTACTGGACAATTTTGGGTCTCGAGGAATATCTCAAGAACATCTTTGAAATAAACAAAAATGGCTCAGAAATTTCACCTTTCCCCCTTATTATGAACATTATATCATTGTCTGTCTTCTATCCTATTGCCCTTAGCCATCAAAAATAATTATCAGCTTGTCCAAGTTTCTCTCCGTTCCATCTTATCCTAAACAAAATCATTATTTTGCGTGTCTTTTCTTCTCTTTCTTAGGACTGGATAATCTTTCTTTAAGGCCTCTCTTAATAACGCTCTCATTCATGCCCTGTGGCCAAGGTCAATTCTTTTCTGAAGAAGCATACACTAAATTAATTAATTCTGAATCCCATGAAGAAATGGCTCCATTTTCCTAACTAGAAAAGTTTGTGCTTTGATTGCACATATAGACTATTTCTCTGCTCATCCATCAAAGCTCAGGTCAAGGTTGCAAATGCATTTTTTTTGCAATTTATTTCCTGTTGGTTGACTTTTGATTCCTTTAGTTTCATTTCTTGGCATTATTGTGCATGAAGCACATATATTAGAAGGGTGAAGAGATAGCATTCTCTTTATTTTGTTCAATTCTTACTTGAGATGCTGATTTTCAAGAAATGGTTTAACTTCAGTAGAGATCATCCTACGGGCTGCTTTCAAGAATATTGAAAGCTGCATTTCAAAGTATTTACACTAGGGCTTACATAAATAAATGTAAAAGTCAGTAGTTTCAAGTGTCAGTCCACATGAGTGGTATCTTAAGTTTCACATGCAACACAATTTTTTTTTGCATTAAATAGGTGCTTTTTAAATCAGATGTTAAGTGTTCAGTGTACAGTATATCTGTGCCAGTTCAAGTATTTAGGGATATCAAAGTACACTTATTTATTTCCTGCCCATTCTTGTTTATTATAGCTAGAAATTTACTATGGATAATACTTATAATACTAGCAGGAAACATTTTAAAGGTACTCCTGTTTTGTGACTTGGAAGGAAGGAAGGAAGGAAGGAAGGAAGGAAGGAAGGAAGGAAGGAAGGAAGGAAGGAAGGAAGGAAGGAATGATCTAAAACTAACAACGCTCCAAATGGAAATTTGCAAAACTAGTGGCCTGCATTGTTCATTCCAAGAATTTCAGCAGGTCCCATATCTTTTCATAGAATGGCTTAGTGGCATGGGCAAAAAGTATGGAGACACGCGATTGTGTATCCTAAAAGACAGCGTAGTATTAATTGTGTAAATAGCATTGGCGTTATCACCTATTTTGCCTAATCCTTTAACCTATTTCAGAATTTTATTTTGTGAATTGATACTCTCCTTCCTCTTCTATGCTTTAGCCCAAGTAATACAAAATTATCTATCATCTGTCTTTCTGTCTCTCTCATTCTGTGTATCTCTGTCTCCGTCCCTCTCTCTCTCTCTCTTATCTACAGTAGCTAGCTACCTATCTACTTATCCCTGCCATCAATCAAACAAAATGGCTAGACATCTTCCTTTAAATAGTAGGCAGTCCTTCCTGTTAAATAGTAAAAGAATAGGAAAAAAAAGATGTTTTATCAGGATCACAGCAGGATTGACTGGTTCCCTTGCCATTAAAGACTCCATTTATGCTTTGCCTCTTTTGTGACATATGCCAAGAATAACAGAAACATTTCAGCATTTTTAGAAATATTGCAGCTCCATAATGTCAGCAGTAAAGCTCTCCATAAAACTAGGGTATGGTAAAGTATTCCCAGTTCTGCAGAACAGACTAATTTGCAAATGTGACTGTTAATAGAAACTTAGTGTTAGAACTTGAAATTAAAGATTCCAGTGTTTCTTGAAGCCTCTGTGGATTAACTTTTAGGAGTGCTTATGGAGTTTATGTCCGCAGTGCAAGTTTCTGCCTTAATTTAGAAGCCGTGCCAAACTGCACTTTTACCCACTGCCAGATGGATCATTTCACAGGGCCTTTTGTGTATTTTATTCCTCATTGTACACAAGGATACTTGGTATAAGCAAAATGTAACGAAAGATGAAGTTGCCACTCCACTTGTCAAATGGTCTGGTTGTTGTCTCCTTTCTGAACCATTACAATACTAATGAACATGATGTTAGACTAGGAGAATATTAATGAACTATTAGTAGTGCAGTAGATGAACTATTGACTTAATGCAGGAGCTTGTGGGGACAACAGCCTTTTAAGGTAGGCATCAAAAGTTGTAGCTCATTTGGGCTTCAGTGACAACATTTGTTCTTTGGGAAGACCTGCTTCAAAAAAAAAACATTTTTCTAAATATATTGGCTTTCCCCAAGAGTTTTTCAGCTAGTTAACAGAATAACAGAGTTGGAAGGGGCTTTGGAGATCTTTTAGTCCAACCCCCTGCTCAAACAGGAGAGCCAATACCATTTCAGACAAGTGTCTGTCCAGTCTCCTCTTAAAAACTTCCAGTGTTGGAGCATTCACCACTTCTGGAGGCAGGTTGTTCCACTGGTTAATTGTTCTAACTGTCAGAAAATTTCTCCTTAGTTCTAGGTTGCTTCTCTCCTTGACTAGTTTCCATCTGTTGCTTCTTGTCCTACCTTCAGGTGCTTTGGAGAATAGCTTGACCCCCTCTTCTTTGGGGCAGCCCCTGAGATGTTGGAACAGTGCTAGCGTTGGTATTGCTTATAACTATGGCTTTGTTTTAATCTCTGTATTAGAATTTTTTGGCCTGGTTTTTGAAAATGACAAAGAACTGGCATGGCTTGCACTGTGAGAGGTGAGTTGCCATGCTATGTTCATAGCTCTTTTAGAGAAGATTCTTCTTCATATGCTGCTAAGTTAGGCTTCAGCAACAGTCCTTCAATGGAAGGAGAGCTAATGAAGGTTGAATAAATGGTGCTTCAACTACTGCGGCAACATCATCTTGCAAATATTGTGGATATCAGCCTGATCTTCCTCCACCTTCTTTCTGCTTATCTACCTTTTTTGTTATTGAGATGATGGGACCCAGGACTGAGAATCCAGCACAGTAAGAATGAGGCAAAAGAATGGACACTACTTTAAAGAGTAGAACTTGCTTAAAATACGCCAAGAAACTTGAATTCGATTAGAACCAGGACAAATAAATGATATGTTGCTTAATGGGAGTTTATTGGTTAGTGCATGAGCCAGAAGGAGGAAATCTCCAGTGACAAAATGAGTGGATATGAAAATTTTACTCTTAATTCATCGCCTTTTAATTCCTCACCTGCAGCTTATATTACGTCAGGCTCACTGATATGACTTATTTCAGTAAAATGTAACGTGGCGAAGCTTGTGCCTCTTGTTTTGTGGAAGTAGAAAATTTAATTGCGCCTTTTCTGTAACAAAAGAAATCCTGTTAATTTGAAGCAGCCATAATTCAGGATCTGCATTCCAGTCCTAATCCTGATGGCACTGAAAGGCTGGAGGAGTTTTGTTGCAGTAATTATAGTTGATAGATTTCCAGGAAACCTGTGTTTGGGCAGGTGAGACGGGATTAATTACTGTGAAGTTTTTCCGATGTTGTTATTTCATGAGAAAGATGAACGAGTGGCAAAGATGAACAGAAAGGAAAGCTATTTCTAGATCCCATCCATCTATTCCACCTGATTCTCAGGTTGGCTTATAATACAGAAAAATAAACACAATTAGGAAGTAAGAAGGGAGAAGAAAAAATGAACATATGTAGTGTTTATTTAACAAATGCATTTATTTACTGATTTAATGAGTTAATGAGATGAATCCAGCTTTAGTAGCCACCAAAGAAGAAGGAATAAATATCAATATAAGGGGAGAAAATTAATCTTTCAAAGGTGCAGGATGAAGGTGAACTCCTACTGGCGTTCCATGGCAATTATATATTTCGTTGAGCAGAGGCTGGCATGGTAAGAATGCATAACAATTTCCCGTCTTAAGTTCGGCTGTTTAATTCGTGCCGATCTTTCACATTCGTTGGAGATCTGCCTCTTTGCTAATGTTGTAGGACATGAGATAGGAGATGATAGAAAAGGGTGAGACGGTTTGGTCTCCCATTCTGACAGCTTTTCTGCCCATCTGTGTATTACCCCAAGATGTTGGTTTGCTCTAATTGTATGCAATTAGTGAACAATAATTACCAAGGTGACTTCATGATGAAAACACCGCCTAGCATCTTGCAAAAGAGAGAGAGAGAGAGAGAGAGAGAGAGAGAGAGAGAGAGAGAGAGAGAGAGAGAGAGAGAGAGAGAGAGAGAGAGAGAGAGAGAGAGAAGAATGTACAGATATTGGAATGCATTTCACATTGGTGTTCATAGAGACAAGAAGAGAGAGCGTACTTTTGTAAATGCTGCTTTGGTAGAGTATGTCTTTTTTTGTATTTCTCTGAGGCATTTTCCAAGTATCCCTCCCTTGTTCTTTATTAAACGTGGCTGTAAATGGAAGCAGGACTCTAACAAAGGTGCCAATTGGTGGCTGGTGTGCCAGAGGAGGAGGGAGGGGGGAGGAGAAGAGAAAGAACAGGAGGAAGAGGAGGAGGAAGAGAAAGAAGAGGAGGGGGCAGGGGGAAGAGGAGTAAGGAAGGAAGAGGAGGAATAAGAAGAAGAGGAGGAAGAGAAAAGAAAGAGAAGGAGGAGAAAGGACGATACATCTGGTTACAAAGGATGGGAACATAGGCTTAGTGACATAATTATTGAATTATTACCCCCCGTAGATAGGGCTCGCAACTTGGGAGTCCTCCTAGATTCGCGGCTTACCTTGGAAGATCACATGGTGGCTGTGACTAGGGGGGCTTTCGCCCAGGTTCGCCTGGTGCGCCAGTTGCGGCCCTATCTAAGCCGGGATGATTTATGCACGGTCACTCACGCGCTCGTGACCTCTCGTCTAGACTACTGCAACGCTCTCTACATGGGGCTTCCCTTGAGGACCACCCGGAGGCTCCAACTGGTACAGAATGCAGCCGCGAGAGTTGTGTTGGGAGTCTCCCGATACTCCCATGTTACACCTCTGCTCCGTGAGCTGCATTGGTTGCCAGTTGCCTTCCGGGTGAGATTCAAGGTGCTAGTAATGGTGTTCAAAGCCCTCCATGGCATGGGGCCGGAGTACCTCAGGGAACATCTGCTGCCGGCAACAAGCTCCCTGCGCCCTGTGCGTTCCCACAGAGAGGGCCTCCTCAGGGTGCCACCGGTCAGAGAATGCCGTCTCGTGGCCCCCAGGGGGAGATCCTTCTCTGTGGGCACCCCGGAGCTATGGAACCAGTTACCGGTTGAGCTCCGGACGGCGCCCGATCTGCGCTCCTTTCGCCGCGATCTGAAAACATACTTGTTCGAGCAAGCCGGCCTGGCCTGAGGGGGGATTGGTGGGGTTTTTTATCATTTTTATTGGGGTTTTTACTATGTATCAATTGTATTTTAATTGGGCATGCATTTAATTATCTTTTAATTTTTGTACATTTCTGTGTTTTATTCTTGCCCTGTACACCGCCCTGAGTCCTCAGGGAGAAGGGCGGTATAGAAATATTAATAAATTAAATTAAATTAAATAATCATGCACCTGATTTGTCATGTCATAGGGCTGAGAGTCCTTGACAAACATCTAAGACTCTGGATATACAAGTGACCTTATTGATTCTTTCTAAATCAAAAGAGAAACACATAACCCAGGGGTGGCTTCATTAGTGTGAAAATAGTAAACAGAATAATATGAAAAGAACTGCAGAAACAAGAGGAAGTACTTAGAGACTCGAGTGAATTTGTAAACTTATAAAACACAAGGCCCAGAATATCGACTGGGCCTTTATTAACTGCTGGGGAAAGACCATTCAAAAAATGAGTAAGTCAAGTGGATGCAAAATCTGAATTCAGTAATACGGTAGATATGCAGCCGTGGGAATTTCAGTGAAACAACATTCAGTGTACTCCAAAGGTTATACTTAGTATAAAATGTTTTAATCATCGATATATTGCTCAAATCCTGATTGCTAAAATGGACAGTTCATTCTCTAAAAATTGCTGGAAGTAGAATGAACAAGTTAGGGTCATTCTTTCGTACTGAATTCCAATAATAATAATTAATAATAATAATAATAATAATAATAATAATAATAATAATAATAATAATAATAATAATAATAGGAAGGGACCATGGAGGTCATTAGTCCAACCCTGTATACCGTTTCAGACAAATGGCTACCCAATCTCTTCTTAAAGACTTCCAGTTTTGGAGCATTCACAGCTTCTGGAGGCAGGTTGTTCCACTAATTAATTGTCCTAACTGTCAGGAAGTTTCTCCTTAGTTCTACGTTGCTTCTCTCTTTGGTTAGTTTCCATCCATTGTTTCTTGTCTTGCCTTTAGTATTTTTATTAAACTTCATTAAACCATCTAACTCAGGGGTGTCAAACTCAAATTCATTGAGGGCCACATCAGCATTGTGGTTGCCCTCACGTTGCCAGGTGGGTATGGCCAGGGTGGGCGTGGCCTACTGGGTGGGCGTGGCTAGAGTGTGTATGGCCTACTGGGTGGGCATGACCAGCTCTACATCGTTCGCATCAAGGTTGCCTATGGGGGCCTGGGCAGGAGTGTGACAGATAGGAGGGTCTCTGGGCCAGGGCCAAGGCAGTGGGGGCCATTCCCTCACTGTTTCCAGGATGGCTTCATGGGCCACATGAAACCACTTCGCGGGCCAGATCTGACCCCCGGGCCTTGTGTTTGACATGTCTGATCTAACTGTTCAAGGTACACTGAATTTGCTTTGAATAGGTTCACTAATGCAAGAATATTGTATGCTTTTTGCTGGAAAGACTGTTTGACCCCTACTAAATTAAGTTGTAGGTGTATAATTCTATGTCTAAAATAATTTCCTATCTTAAAAGTAAATATGACATAGAATTCAACTTACACTAAACTAAGAATGGAAACCTTTCTTAGACTACAAGTTAATACATACATTTGTACCACATCAAAAAAATTGGCTTTCTCCATGCACAGAGTACATATTTCAATTTTATGGGATGTTTAAATCTCAATAATATGGGTTGAATTTACTGTTCTTATCATACCATGCAGTTAGTTATAGTGTGCTGACTACAAGTGTGGATATTCATGCTTATCGTAGAGCTTAATAGCAATTTTCAGTCTCCACAATGATAAAATATATTCAGTGATTCATCCTTAACTAATGATATAGTGGAAAAATTATAATTTCCATCTCATTTGAAATCCTTTGCTGTGCTTTACTTTTTATATTCTACTTTCCTTTTTGATGTTTATATATCTTCTTTAAATTGCCTAATAATAAAATACAAAAAGAAAACCTAGCCCCACGCAGCTGCGGAGATTAAATCTCCAAATTACTCAGTTATATACAACAGGAGATCCTACCTCAGGCATAGGAAACCTGTGGACACCTTTTCCATAGCTAACCCTGATCCTTTCTCTCTCTCTCTCTCTCTCTCTCTCTCTCTCTCTCTCTCTCTCTCTCTCTCTCTCTCTCTCTCTCTCTCTTTCTCTCTTTCTCTCTCTCTCTCTCTCTCTCTCTCTCTCTCTCTCTCTCTCTCTCTCTCTCTCTCTCTCTCTCTCTCTCTTTTCCAGTCTGATCTTTTTTGACCATAATTACTTAAAAGTGCTGGTACACTTGCCTACTTCTTTGGTCCAGGAAATCTAGCAAAACTACAGCGAGTTTGGCTCTAGTGGTGAAGGTCCCAGGCTAGAAAGTGAGGGATCATGAGTTCTAGTCCCACCTTATGTGCAAAAGCCAGTCCCTCTCTCGGTGAAATTCACTTCACAGGGCTGTTGTTGTGGAGCAAATAGGAGGAGGAAGGGGTTTGGGACATGTTCATTGGTTTGAGTTATTTGTAAAATAATAATAATAATAAAGGCAGGATACAAATGAATAAATAAAGAGTGCAACACACAGTTTTGCTGTTGTGGGGATATATGTGTTGGGTATGTTCACTGCTTTTGAGTTATTTGTAAAAAATAATAAAAGCGGGATACAAATAAAAATAAACAAGTAATAAACGAACGAAACTATATTTTGCAGCAGGCTTGTCACATTAAACCAACACATACACAAACATCTATACACAAAGGTAAAGGTAAGGTAAAGGTTCCCCACACATGTGTGCTAGTCGTTTCCGACTCTAGGGGCCGGTGCTCATCTCCGTTTCAAAGCTGAAGAGCCAGCGCTTGTCTGAGGACATCTCCGTGGTCATGTGGCCGGCATGACTGGACGCCAAAGGCACATGGAACGCTGTTACCTTCCCACCGTAGTGGTCCCTATTTTTCTACTTGCATTTTTTTTACGTGCTTTTGAACTGCTAGGTTGGCAGAAGCTGGGATGAGTAACAGGCGCTTACTCTGTTATGCGGCACTCGGGATTCAACCCGCCAAACTGATCGACAAGCTCAGCGTCCTAACCCACTGAGCCACCACGTCCCTACAAAGGCAGGATACAAATAAATAAATAAAAAGAGTGCAATGCACAGTTTTGCTGTTGTGGGGATATGTGTGTTGGATATGTTCACTGCTTTTCAGTTATTTGTAAAAAATAATAAAAGCGGGATACGAATAAAAATAAACAAGTAATAAACGAACGAAACTATATTTTGCAGCAGGCTTGTCACATTAAACCAACACATACACAAACATCTATACACAAAGACAATGTGTCACATAGGAGAACTTGAAAAATTATCTTCATTGAGGTAGACCCTTGCCATCTTCCCTTCCCAAATGGTTGAGTGCAGCCTCTGATCACTACAATTTTCTCGTGGTTGCCCTGTCTTCTTCCCCAACAAGAAGACAGGAAAACATTTCTTTTAATTAGAAAAAAATGGGGGGGATCAAATGAAAACGAGTGGAATTATCGATTATAGGAGTTTTGATATTTTCTTCCTGCAGAAAACCAGAAACCTTTTTTTTAATCAGCCCATAAAACCAACGTCTCTTCCCTCCTTCCAATAATTCTTCGATTCCTCTTGCATTTCAGAACATTTCAGGACCTTTCCAAGCAAATGGATGTCTCTTATGGGACAGTCAGAGACTCAGCCGTTTACGAGTACTTCAGAGCGAAAGGCACCAACCCTTTAGAGCAAGACAGCACTTTTGCTGAGCTGTGGAAGTCCATTAGTAAGAACAACGGAGCGGATAACTGTGTAGCAAACCCTTCCGAAGGTATAAGGAAGGTAAGATGCATGCAGGATTCGGTCTTTGATGTTTTCGTCAAGAATGATACAAACCCCTTTGATGCTGTGCAAAAAAATAAGTCAAGAGATTAATTATTGGAGTAGAGATTGATCTTAATCATTATAGTTATTGTTAAATATATTTGCCACCTGTCTCACCATGGGGTTACTCTAGATCAGTGGTTCCCAAACTTTTCTGTACCCCGTACCCCTAGAACGCTTCTGATATATTCTTAGATTCACAGCTCTCCTTAGAAGATCATATAGGAGCTGTGACTAGAGGGGCCTTCGCCCAGGTTCGTCTGGTGCGCCAGTTGTGACCCTATCTGGACCTGGATGCCTTGCGTAAGTCACTCATGCACTTGTGACCTCTCGTTTAGACTACTGCAATGCTCTCTACATGGGGCTGCCCTTGAGGACCACTAAGAAACTTCAGCTGGTACAGAGTGCAGCCGCGTGAGTTCTGTTGGGTGTCTCCCAATACTCCCATGTTACACCTCTGCTCTGTGAGCTGCATTGGCTTCCAGTTGCCTTCCAGGTGGGATTCAAGGTGCTGGTGATGACATATAAAGCCCTACATGGCATGGGTCCGGATTACCTACGGGAGCACCTGCCGGCGTCAACTTCCCTCCGTCCAGTGCACTCCCACAGAGAGGGCCTCCTCAGGGTACCACCGGTCAGAGAATGTCGACTGGTGACCCCCAGGGGGAGAGCGTTCTCGGTGGGCGCACCAGTCCTTTGGAACTGCTTACCGGCTGAACTCCGGATGGCCCCCGACCTTCGCTCCTTCCGGCGTGATCTAAAAACTTATCTATTCGAACAAGCCGGCCTGGTCTGATGGGTTTGGGGTTATAACAGCGTTTTTAACTAATTTACTGCATCGGCCACAATCATTTAATTTTAAATCTTATATTCTGTATTCTTATTTTTATTGCCCTGTACACCGCCCTGAGTCCTTCGGGAGAAGGGCGGTATATAAATCAAATCAATCAATCAATCAATCAATCAATCAATAAATAAATAGATAAATAGATAAATAGATAAATAAATAAATAAATAAATAAATAAATAAATAAATAAATAAATAAATAAATAAATAAATATTCTTGCACCCCTTACAAAAGTTCAAAACGAATCATGCATATACACTATAATTTTGAAACTTCTAAACCCAAGGGTTTTTTTTGCACTCCCTGGAATATCGTCTCGCACCCCTGGTTGGGAACCCTGGCTCTAGATGGCTCACAAAAATAAAATAAAAATAAAGAAATAAAAAGGAAGTTTAAACAAAGCAAAAGTAAAACAATAGAACAATAAAGCAAAGGAAAAGAAAACAAAGAAAATACATCAATATGACTAGGAAAAAAATGGGGGTTGGAGTCTGCTGTCAAACTAGCAGCCATAATAATAATAATAATAATAATAATAATAATAATAATAATAATAATAATAATAATAATAATAATAATAATAATAATAATAATAATAATAATAATTGCAGTAATCTAAATCAGGGCAACAATTGTTTTCTCAAGCTATGGACCATTTATTACAAGATATTTTTTTTAAAAAAAACAACAACCCATGGAGATAAAATAATAGATTTTTTTTTTGAGACTTTACCCAACCTTATGGTTGGCAGCATGCTGTACCATTTCCAGAGATTTATCCAAGTATGTATCATGGTCAGTAGCTTGCCTGTTATAGTAATGGTTGCAAATAAAAATCAATTTATGTTAGGAAGGTTAGAAAAAGAAATATGCACCAAGAAATTTTGAGGGTTTTTTCCCCCCCTCTCTTCCTTCGCAACTCTTGGGCCTTTTGCATGAATGAAAACATTCGGATTGCATTTTGACACACTGTGATCAGAAGGAAAGTCCTGGGACTTGTTTACTTCATCAATTAGGTTGTCAATCAAACAGGATGCCAGGTCTGGGAATGCCAGACAGTGTGGAAATGGGATAGTGGAAATGAGAATTTCCACCTAGCCTCAGAAAGAAGAACAAATTTTCAGTGACAGACAATCTGGGCGATTGTGTAGAGTGATAAGGCACATCTGGATTTGCAGTTACAGCAGAAAGATGAAAGGTGTGAGCTGATTGCAGAAAATGTAGAAATTCTACAATTGAGTGCAGGTGATCCACAATCATCCTTTCCGAAGCCCCTGTCTTTCACCTTAAACTCCTATTAAGTGTTGGTGCTTCTTGCACGTGTACATGTAGCAAATTTTAATATATCTATCTGCACTCTGCAAAGTGCTGCAGTATACAGTAAAAAAAAATAAATCTGAAAAACCTGCTGCCTGTAAATTTAGAATTCCTTTGTTCTGTATGCCAAGAGTTCATAGCAGAAACGTCTTTATACTTCTGTTTTGTTTTGTTGTTGTTGTTTGTCTTCCCCCTCTCTCTGGATAATTAGAATTGGGAAGAATGCTTAGAGAAAAATGAACGGAGAGCCAAATTTATGCACAACATAACACATACCAGTTATTGGATAGATTTTGAGAGGGGAGGGAGTCAGACAGTCCGTGGTGTTCTGCAACTTTCCCCAAAAATTCCTTGTTTCCAAGTGTACTTCAACAGCTGTATCAATCTCATATTACATTTGGAAATAAATGTGACTTTTTTTAAAAAAAAAAAGCAAGATTGCGGGCTCTCATCTCTTGCTTCCCATTTTAACTTACTCTTACAATGCTTCCCTGTATTGTAGCTGTCTCTGGGATGCAAAAGCAGATTTCTGCTTAACCTTTGTGCACGCTGAAAACAATCTTTCTAATGTATGAAGAGCTGATAACAAAATTCTGATTCTGCCCATCATTTTTAAATTCCATCAAGAGTAGTTTGCCTCTGTTACCATGCCTTTCACCCCTGATCTTGTAATGTGTCAATCCATTTAGTTCAACCACTCCCCTAAAGATCTGTTTTTCACAGAATCGTGGTACCTATCAATGTCGCTTTGTGTGATTGCGGCTCAGTATGATTTCCCCTGGAAATCCAAAGAGGTTTTGCCTGGAGGGGGAATCCCAGATTTGCTTTAGGCAAAGTTTCAATGGCAATTCTAATCTTTCTAGCTGAAAATGAATAATAAAGACCGACCCTTCAAATCACAGGGTGAGCTACTAGCATTCCTAACACTCTGATAATCATTTGCATGCATTCAGCGAGCGAACAGTACGTGATCAGATTCCATATTTAGAAAATGTTGCTTGCAAGACATTGTCTGCATGGGTTCTCCTTGGAGGGAAAAAAGTGAGTGGGAATAGTCAAATACTTGTTGAAAGTGTTCTGCTTCATAAATTTGATTCTTGCACCATTGAATTCAGTTAGAATCCTCCCTTGACCTTAAATAGCTTTAGATCACACCTTTGTATAATCGCATTTCCTGATCAGTTCATTTGCAGATCTGAAGTCCTGGAATAGTAGTTCAGATGCGTTGCCATCAAAAATTTAAATTATTTTTTTTTCTCACTGTGGCATTGTCATTTTTTGCTTCTCTAAATACTGGGAAATAAGTAAGAACTAGGCAGATTTTAGTTGAACGTATGCACTATCTGCACATTTTCATGTAATTGTTTATTGAAATTTCATTTTTGGTATACACGTCAAGCTGTATGTGTTGACAAAGCATTCCTTTCCCGATGTGTAGTGTACACACAACAATGCTTGCATGACAGCACAACGAAGGGAAATATGCCCTCTTAAAAGCAGAGGAGGAAAAAAGTCAAATAACAAGGTTGTGCAGACGTGGTCCAACATGCTCCAGAAATCTTCTGTCTCCCAAGGTCCAGAGTATCATTTGGAAAATACCAAGCATTGCTTTCAATGGGAGAAATCTCATACAGTAGTTGTGTTTAAAAATATGCATACGTCTAGTGGTGCTGCCGTCGAGGGGTTTTCGGTGAGTTGGTTGACCGGGGCCTGGAGAAGCTTAGCGCCGCTGTCAAAGGCCCCTCGGTGGTGGTCGATTGGGTCCGCATAGCCGGTCTGCGGCATCTCCTTGATCCCAGGTAGACGCCGCCGTTGTTCAGGAGCAGGCCAGGAGGTCGAGGCAGGGTAACGACTCCGGTCCTGCTCAGGGCGGTTGCTGCGGCTGCCTCTTCCACCGCCTAGCTGATCCATTTGATCCGCGGGGTCTTTCCTGATCATCCCAGGTGCCGCTGTTGCCCAGGGAGGCATAATAGGGAGCCGAGGGTGGAAGCGCCGGCCCCACTCCGGATGGCTGCAGCAGTTGCAGCGGCTCAGGGGCAGGTTAGAGGCGCCCCATCGCCACTGCCCCCGCCGGTGTTCAGGCCCGTGGGGAGAAGACAGACTAGGGCCCCGCGGGGTTCTCGCCGTCGCCGTTGCTGATGATGCCGCTGCCTCCGCCACCCAGCTGGTCCGCGGCACCTCCGTTGATCGCTTGGAGACGCCGCCGGAGTCGAACAGGGGGGGGTCGGGGCAGGGCAGAGATGTTGGCCCCTCTTGGATGGCTGCAATGGTTGTGGTGGCTTAGGGGCGGGCCAGTGATGCCTCGCCGCCACTGCCACCGTCGCTGCCTGGCTCCATGAATAGACGACCAGACTGGGGCTGGAGAGTCACCGCCGCCATCGCTGCCGTCCTCGCCGTCAGCGTCTCCGCCGCCCTTGCCTGGTGATCGGGATCGTGGGGGATCGCGGACCAGGGCCCGCGAAGCTCTCACCGCCGCCGCCGACGAAGATGCCGCCGCCTCCACCACCCAGCTGGTCCGCGGCGTCTCTGCCGATCGCCTGGAGACGCCGCCGTCACCCGGGAGCCAATCAGGGGGCCGGGGCAGAGCAGAGCCTCCGGCCCCCCCTGGATGGCTGCGATGGCTGTCGTGGTCCAGGGGCGGGCTTGGAGACGCCCTGCCGCCACTGCCACTGTCGCTGCCGGCTCCCTGAATAGGCGACCAGACTGGGGATGAAGAGTCGTCGCCGCCGCCGCTGTCATCCTCGCCGCCGGCGCCTCCGCCGCACAGCTGATCCGCGGAGACGCCGCTGCCGCCCGGGAGCCGATCAGGGGGCCGGGGCAGAGCAGAGCCTCTGGCCCCTCCTGGATGCCTGCCAAGGCTGTCGTGGGCCAGGGGGCGGGCTTGGAGAAGCCCTGCCGCCACTGCCATCGTGGCTGCCAGCTCCCTGAATAGGCGACCGGACTGGAGCTGGAGAGTCCTCGCCGCCGGCGCCTCCGCCGCACAGCTGATCCGCGGAGACGCCGCCCCTGCCTGGCAGCATGAACAGCGGTAGAGGCAGGGCAGAGGCGCTGGCCCCCGTTTATTACGGTTGCCAACGGCCCAGGCGGCGAGGCGGAGATGTCCCGGCACCCCTGCAGCTGTTTCGGGAGGCAGCAGGCGGCACCATTGCCCAGCTCATCTGCCCGAATTTCTGGCCCCACCCCAGGGGTCCGCTGACATCCCTGGGGGGCTCCTGGGGGGACGCCTTACCGTTGGGGGCTACGGAGCTCTCCCCAGCGCGTCCGCCATCTTTGGAGCCGGCAAAAAAAAAAAAAGACTCAGGGCGGCTTACAATCTAAGAAGCACAAATCAGTGTGCTTAGCAATAGCCTTTATTCTATGTATATGCCTGCTTATTAGGGCTTTCACACACACCCCAAGCGGCATTATTACAAAGTCAGCTTAATTGCCCCCAACAATCTGGGTCCTCATTTTACCTACCTGGGAAGGATGGAAGGCTGAGTCAACCTTGAGCCTGGTGGGACGCGAACCTGTACTAATGGCAGGCAGCTGGTGTTACTTAAGGAGGCATTAGCCCACTGCTCCACCAAGGCTCTATTTGTTTACTTGGAAACACATTTGAGTTCAGATTTGCATATCCTTGCAACCACTGAGAGTAAAGGAGTATTTCAAAGTAACACCACAAAAATAAAAAAAACAGGATATCTGAATCCTGCTCCTTATATTACTTTCTAAAAATGTAGTAGGTTTGGTGCTTTTGAATTTTTTTTTTCAAATATAACTTTAGTTAAACTAACGTGAAGCTATATTTCTATATTTTCCAAGGATTGTTTGGTGTTGTTTGCACAGATTTTGTCTAACGTGCCGACTTGTGTAACATGCTGGATTTTGGGGAGTGGCTGAGGATCCACTTCCCACATCTCTTGTGTCAGACACAAGTAGGAAATTTCAGCTTCCGTTTTTCAAATTATGCTAATAAAATATGATATGAAATACTTTTACTGAATGAATAAGTAGGCCATTAACAAGCCTGCGTGACTATTTAGCATTTCTCTATTATGTCAGATAAATGAACTCATAAATTTTCATAAGTATATAAAACAAGGCCCTTTTTATAAGGCAAACAGTTTATTATAGATATTTATTTAACATTAATGTTTCACTATCATCTTGGCAAGCAGTTTTAATAAAACCCTCTTTAGACCATTTAGTAAACTGCTGAAGAATAAGAAGGCTATCTAAATTTAGATACCGATACTGTCAAACTAAATCGGGATTGTTTGACCTAATTTGTCTTGATTGTCTGATTGTAGTCCTAATGTGTAACATTCATGTTGTAAATGTCATCCTTTGTAGCTTTATTTTTTCATGTCTGGAAACTGTGATTTTCGGATCAAAGCCATTTTCTCATTAGAAAATGGAAGAGAAGGTGTATTTATATAGATGGGAAAAATATGGACTATTTACTGAAGCTTCTTATAGTAGACTGTTTTTTAACATGACTCGTGGTGCTGTTTTATAGGCTGCATATGTGCGTGGAGACTTTTCATAAAAGTAAGGGGAATGCACAGAGCTTCTAATGTTTCTGGATTCTAAGAGGGAACCATTTTATCCTCAATTAACATCCATTAGCCTTGAAAATATGGACATTCCTAAAACCTACTTGAGAACATGAGAACATAGGATGTCAAGGTGAATTGATGCCCCGGTATTGATCAGTAAGTGGACTGGAGTCTCTAAAGAGCCACTCAATGTTTGTTGGGTATTTCTGTTTTCTTTGTTAGAGACAGGAAGAAAAAACAAAATGAGGAGGCATAAATGTCTCCTTCCTATCTGCTTTTGACTTGCTGCAGTGCAATGCAAGCCTTAAAACAAATTGTAGATTCCTACTCACGCCAAACATTTCTGGATATTCCAGAGAGACTGCTTCTTGCCACTTATAACCCAGCTGGCATATTTGCCATGCTTGAGCAGTGCAAAAAAACATGCAAAATATTGAGAAGATTAAGGATATTATATTTTCCTGTGGTTGCAGAGCTCTATGTAAATCATGTATCATGTGTCT
The DNA here is from genome assembly GCF_947247035.1 of Vipera ursinii. Taxonomy (NCBI): domain Eukaryota; kingdom Metazoa; phylum Chordata; class Lepidosauria; order Squamata; family Viperidae; genus Vipera; species Vipera ursinii. The sequence continues at coordinate 93,782,356 of NC_139518.1, read as the reverse complement.
TTCAAAACGGTTTGTTGAAATTTGGACAAAAAGCAAACAAATCAGAGCTACCGTGAAGTCCTCAGTGCTGGAACTATTTAATAAATTGAACCTGATTGTGACAATATGAAGTGATTTTTCAGTTCCAGAGTTAATTTCAACACGTTAAAACTGTTTTATCTCCATGTCAGAAAGACATATGCATCAGTCCTGATTTCAAGCTTAGCACCCCCTTTTTAAGTCCAGCTGTGACAAACTAGACCTCAGTATAATGTCTAGGCAAAAGAAGGCATATTTTAGTTATATACCTTTGTATATTTAAAATATGCCTTTAAAGAAGGCATACTTTAGACAAGAAGCAACGGATGGAAACTAATCAAGGAGAGAAGCAACCTAGAACTTGGGAGAAATTTCCTGATAGTGAGGACAATTAATCAGTGGAATGTTGTGGGTTTACAAGAAGAGATTGGATATTGGATATTGGAACCTGGGCTTTTGCCCAGGTTCGCCTGGTGTGCCAGTTGCGACCCTACCTGGACCGAGATGCCCTATGCACAGTCACTCATGCGCTCGTGACCTCCCATTTCGACTACTGCAATGCTCTCTACATGGGGCTGCCCTTGAGGACCACCCGGAGGCTTCAGCTGGTGCAGAATGCAGCCGCGCGAGTCGTGATGGGGGTTTCCCGATACTCCCATGTAACACCTCTACTCCGCGAGCTGCATTGGCTTCCAGTTGCCCTTCGGGTGAGATTCAAGGTGCTGGTGATGACCTATAAAGCCCTAAATGGCTTGGGTCCGGGATATCTGAGGGAACACCTGCTGCCTGCATCAAGCTCCCTTCATCCTGTGCGCTCCCACAGGGAGGGTCTGCTCAGGGTGCCGCCGGTAAAAGATTGCCGGCGGATAACACCCAGGGGGAGAGCCTTCTCAGTGGGTGCACCTGCCCTGTGGAACCAGCTGCCTGCGGAGCTTAGGACTGCCCCCAACCTCCGTTCATTCCGCCGGGACCTGAAGACCTGGCTCTTCGAGCTCTCTGGCCCAGGCTGAGAATTTTTTAATTTTAATTTTAACTGGTTTTTTTTTTATTTTTCTCAGGGTTTTATTTAATCTTTCTAAATTTGTTTTAACGTTTGTATTGACTTTCTTTTAAATGCCCTGTAAACCGCCCTGAGTCCTTCGGGAAAGGGCAGTATATAAATCTAAATAAATAAATAAATAAATAAATAAATAAAATTTGTCTGAAATGGTATAGGGTGATCTGCTTGAGCAGGGAGGTGGACTAGAAGACCTCCAAGCTCCCTTCCAATTCTGTTATTCTGTTCCTTCTGTGCTTATACTTCCTTGAAAATGCAAAAAGAAAAGTTAATTGTTCTTCTCTGCACGATGATTTAAATGAAGTAAATAGAGCAGTGCACCTTTTTATTGCATTTAATATCAAACTTGCCTAGCCTAGCTGATCTCGAGGGAAAACAAAAAACAAAAACTTTTTAGGATTTAGGTGAGGAAACTAAAAGAAGTAAACAAACGAAAAGCAACCCAGAATAAGACAATGTGGCAAACAAGGTCCATGTGGCTACAAAACAATAAATAAATAAATACCTGGATGTGTATCTGTAATCATCAGGCATCAAACTCACCTCAAGGGAATCACATCTTTGCCTACTTTTCATTATATGAAATAGTTGTTTGGCCAAGTAATGGAGTGAGAAAAAGATGAACTTGGATAATTGTATTTCCTCAAGCTCGCTGCAAACAAGAGAAATAAGAATGGACAGTGGTGACCATTTTCACAGGAGGCTTCATAACTGCAATTAGGCCCTCATGCATGTTGGTTGCCACCCACTTTTCTACACTGAATCGACATTTCCAAGCTTTTTAAGTACGTCAGTGAGGGCAGCAATAGTTGTGCACCTCCCTCATTTAATGTTCTGTTACCCGAACTCCGAATGCAGACCTAAAAGGTTTTTGCAAGAAAAGTTTTGGGTTGCCGCTTTCATTCATGCTGGAGAAGGCATTCTTCATTCCATTCCTTTCCCTCTGCAGCCCTGATCTGAGAAATGGATGTTAGGAAGCTGGCTGTCTCTCCTATAGACTATGTTCTGTTGATTGGGTAATAGATATTTTTTTTCTTGTGCTATTTTTGAAACCAACGTGAGACAAAATCCACCTAACATGCCGAAGAGAGGCTGACCAAGACGTCTCATTTGTCCTTAGCATTCCTTTTTGTTCTTTCTTTGAACAAAATACTGAGTAGAGACTGCCTTCATTTCTTCATCCAGAGGTGCCCCCATCAAATATTTTACTTCATTTTGCTGAAAGGCTAAGGCCACATTTTGGTTTTCCTCATTCTGCTCATTCACCTTGCCTTTCTCTTCCAAAATGTCAACTAGGAGTTCTATATGCTCCAATTGTTGGGATTAAGAAAAAAAAACACCCTACTCTATCACTCTCCCCTATTCAGGATTCAGTTACCACATTTTAAGACTAACAGATTAGATTAAAAGGCCTAAACCTCTGTTCATCAGAAGCTTATGCCTTTTAATCAGGTTTATTGGTCTGAAAAGTTAACAGACTCCCGAATGTTCACTACCATCATCTAACATGGTCTTCTTCTACCACATATTCCAACTGAGTCTCAGAGAAGGGACATCCTTTGGTCTCCCTTGGGTTCAATAGAAGCTTAACTGCTATAACTGTGGTTTACAAAATTGAACTGGACTGGGATTGGAAATCAATGCCCACTTTCTCTCAAAGAACCACAATTTGCATTGGAACATATTTTCTTGAGGCAACAAGGTAATAGATTAATCTATTAGAGTATATTTTCTTAAGAGAATGAGATAATACTTCAGTCATTTAAAGATTGCTTTCAAACATTGCTTTAGATCAGGGGTAGGCAACCTTGGCTCTTTTATGACTCGTGGACTTCAACTCCCAGAATTCCTGAGCCAGCCACACTGAGGGGAAAGGGAGAGGTTTCCAAGCCGAGCCATGCTGGCTCAGGAATTCTGGGACTTGAAGTCCACGAGTCATAAAAGTTGCCTACCTCTGCTTTAGATGATAACGGCTGTTATGTATTTAAATTGCTAGTAGGCCCTACCATGTAAACTCTTAATTCATTAAATACTAGTAATGATTCTGGTGTTCAACAAAAAAGTACAAAGTGTGGTGGTATCACAGTATTGTTCCACATCCTATAAAAGAGGACAGGAGAACTTATTTAGTGATTGTTATTTTCAGCAGTAACTGTAGCTACCTGGTTAAAATAGCATCTTTTCTCAGTTTCTGATAAAAAAAAAATACTCAGTGCATAAATTCAAAGAAAAAGAGACACCCCTGTGCTTATGATGATGCACTCTTTAAGAATTCAGCTAAAATTCAAGGTCCCAAGGCCCAGGCTCAGAAAATACATAAAGTTTTGTTTAATACCTTGGAAGTCTGCATTTATGATTCCTCATTTACTTGCATTAGAGTCTCCAGACCATCTGCTCCTCTGCGCTTTGTACATTCACTAGAGAGTTAAAAACATATAACTTAAATGCGTTAGGAAATCGATGATTATTTTAACCAAGTGAAGTTTTTTTTTCTCTTCCCCTCATGAATTCCCATCCAGAGACATTTCTTACATATTAAGATAACAGAAATTATTTACATTCATTACAAACATACAGCCTGCAGGCACTGTTTAGAATCCCAATTAAGGCTGACATTTGCGGATGAGCTGTGTAGGTGTGTACTAATATAAGCCAATATTAGCCAAATGAATCTAGTGGGAAAATGCAGTTCTTTGCCTCTGCGGTGACATTCAGTGAAGGCTTCTTGCAACAGCTTACCACTTCTCAAATTTCTGATAATGAAAACATGCCATTTGTTTGAAATAAAACTGGTTTCAGGCTTTATTATGATGAGCTGTTTTACTTGGTAGCACTAAGGTAATCCACCAACTTTAATTAAAGGTGGCATCGTATTACCACATTCATTGAGGTAGATATCTTTTTTGTGCCTTCCATTTTCTATTCCTTCCAAGAATTGGAGAATGAATTCCAAACCCGAGGCGAGATGGGTGGCAAGTATATTTAATAATATTGTTCAATAATTCAACTTTACAGAATTTCTAAGCCAGCATTTGGGAAGAGCTTCTGTGAAGCTGTAATGGAATTCGAGAATGACCTTGGAAATGCTGCCTAGAGCATAATCAGATAAGAGAAGGGGAAGCCCACAGCTGCATAACAGACAGAGAAAGAATCTTAGAAAGGATCCAGTCTACTTTACCAGGCACCAAAAATAAATGGCGGGAGATTTGTACTTTCAGACCTGTTAATGTAGCCTTGCAATAAAATAGAATTAGCTCATTTTGTCGGGTTTTCTGTCTGGTCTACTTGAGACGCTGTCAGATGTTTAGGGACGGTTTATGTAATCTGAATAAATCTTCCTTCTGCTTAGCCAGGGAGAATCCCCAGGGAGAATCCTTGCTCTATCCCAGGCATGTCAAACTTGCGACATCGTGCAACATATTGGATTTTTTTCTCCATTGCCGGCAATGCGGTGGGCGCGGTTTTGGGATGATGTATCTGGCCCACGGGCTGGCAGTTTGACACCCCTGCTGTATGCTTCCCGTCATCAGCTGGTAACATTGCCTTGTCCTGCACTACATTACAAGTTTAGGATTGGCAAGGCTAGACATATTTGGTCCTTAAAATAAAAATAACCAGCTAAAAGAGGCATATCTTTCTGATGTTTGCCAATCAGACTGGGGCAATCAGCTTTAGAAGAGAAGCATGTTTAGATCTCTTCCTAGAGCTTAGATAACACATCCAAAATCTTATATGTAACCTGATTTGGAGGAAGATCTCTCAGGACAGGAGAAAAAAAAGATTTTTGAGCCCTGGAGTCTGACCACCTTTGACCGAGAACTTGAGGGAAACTCAAGAATTGGAGAGCTTTTGGATGGTAACTTGTGTGAATCAGTTCTGAAAGGGCAGGCTTGGATGTACGCGATTTGTGTTTCAAAGTTATTTTCCATTATCTTCTTTTGCAGGCCAAGAAAGGCAACTATGCATTCTTGTGGGATGTGGCTGTGATAGAATACGCAGCCTTGACAGATGATGAGTGCTCTGTGACTGTGATTGGGAATAGCATCAGTAGCAAAGGGTATGGGCTGGCTCTCCAACATGGCAGCCCATACAGGGATCTCTTCTCGCAAAGGTAATAGATTAACAGCAAAAACAAAGATTGAGTATCATTTATAAACAGCACATCTGTGTAGCTAAGCTGTGTCCTTTGTTGCTCCTGTAATGCCACAACGGGGAGCTCTAAGAATAACAGTCATGCACCATTTGTGGTGGTATATGGACTACTCTTGGTCAGCTGGTATAGTGAATTGTTAGATGCAATGTTTGCTTCAGCACTACCTGGCCTATGCAAACACCATGACTCACAAAGTTTATCAAAATTGTTTCTCAGAACTGCATCTGCAGGTCATTTGATGTAAAATGGGTCATTGTATCCATAAATAACATGACAAACAATTCTATAAAAATCTCAGAATATGTCCCCACAACTTGCAGAGCTATGGGTAACCTTGCTATGCTTCTTATGGGTGATCCTCAATCAACCTGTCAACTGCACCCTAGACCCCTTCTCCTGTTCCTCATAAGCAAACTGGTTTCCTTCATACACAACCAAAGAATTGGGTATCAACCTTCTTCATGTCCTCAAAAAAACCCCAACAAACCCAGGTCTTCTAACCATTGCTCTAGCAAATTAAAATTAAAAATAATTGCATCTAAACAGGAACTCCTGCTTAGAGGACATTCCTTGCTTTGTTGATATTTATGTTTATGGATGTATCATTCTGTACTGCCAGAAGTTCTAAGAACCAGTAGAATTTGCATGCCCATCTGTGGGATTTGCTTCAGAAATAGGCAGAGATCATGAATAGGTTTCAAGAGTCAAAGTCAAAAGGATTGTGTCTTAACAACATGGTTCTCCAAAGCCACCTGTCCCTCTACCAGCATCGATTACGGTAACATATTTTTTTAACCCGAACCAATATTAGGACGCCTATATCCAACTGTCCAACTTTGATGTTGTTAGTACTGATTTCATCTTATATTAACTGTGCAAAGAAAAACCATTTTATGATTCATGCCAATTTTCAATTTTGACATTTTCTGTTACCCACTGCTTTGTGTCAGCGTTCTCAGCTTCTAGTTTCTTCTGATCTAACCTCTACAGGATTCTAGAACTCCAAGAAGCTGGGTACTTGGATGTCTTCAAGGAGAAATGGTGGCCACGGATGGGACGCTGTGACCTGAACAGCCACACCAATGCCCAGACGGATGGGAAAGCCTTGAAGTTGCACAGTTTTGCAGGGGTTTTCTGCATCTTAGCCATCGGCCTGCTCCTGGCCTGTCTGGTGGCTGCCCTTGAGCTGTGGTGGAGTAGCAACCGTTGTCATCAAGAAACACCGAAAGAGGTCCATAACCTTTCTTCTTATCACAGTGATGGATAGGGAGTATAAAATATAGACCAAGGGGGATAAAAACAAAAGAGGTCAAAATGGAGGCCTGAAAGTGTTAGGTTCTCTCATTGGATACTGGTGGAGATGAGGACGTTGAAATACAGGGTGGTCTTGTTGTTTGTTTGGTTTTTTTTTTTTAAAAAAAATATATATTAAATAATGCCTGTTTTCTTCTTCTTTTTTTTTCTTTGAAATCCCAAATGTTTGTATCTTTATGGAAGGTGCCAAAATGTCAGCTCTGACAACTAAAGTCCTGTATTTATTTATAGAGCAGATACAACCTGGGAGGCAACAGCACCACAAACATTCCCGCATTGCCTCACCATTGTGCCTCAACCTTGCCATGGAGAGATCATCTTTAGGGGTAAGAGAGTAGCTCAGCTGCCCTGCCTTTGGCTCCTTCCTTGAGCATGAAAGCTTTAGAAGTAGAGAAACAACTTGCCTGGTTCTTTCCAAAAAAAGGAATTCCATACAAAGCCCTCATTTTTTCTTAAACCGAGTGGACAGCGGCCCAGGTTAGGATTGTGTACCCAAATCTGGACGTGCAGAAACCCCCTCTACACTTGCATGCCTGTGTTTATGACAAAGCACTTGGGGGAAAAAATATGTTCAGAAAGGTGCTTCCCCATTTCTGGCCCCAGGACAATTAGCCTAAGATATGCCAATAGATCTGTTAATCTATTGTATAACAAATGTAATAATGTTAGCCAGTGGTGTCATGGATTCCAAGCAGTTGCTTCCAAGGTTCAGGGGAAAGAAATAGCCACATATTTTCTCTTTTGCACTTGTACAGCTACATGTACAAGCATGTGTAGCTAAATGTATGTCCAGGTACAGCTAATGATTTCCCAACGAAGAGAGTCCATTTGTTGGAGACAGTGGACAATAACCTCTTGATCCCCATTTATGGAGACCTAGATAAGCAGCGAGGTTTCTGCAGATCTTTACTTCGACTCATGGCATCTGAACCGTAGGACCACTTGGTACAGCCTCTCTGCCCTGGAATGAAAAAGAAAAAAAAAAGTTGATTTACTGCCTAAAATGACTCCCTTTCAATTATTGAAAGGTAACCATGAAAATCAGGGAAGGAAAATGACTCACACAGAGGTGAAGGCATTACAAGTTGCGTACTGTGTGATTCGTAGATGATCAAGTGAAGAAAGGGTGACAACAGCAAAGAAGCATGTGGGGATCAAGGATAGTTTTATGAGTGCTGCTCGCAGTGCAGTTTTCTTTGTGGAGGAAAATACCACTGGGGTGGGGGTGGGGGCAGCTGCAGAGAATGCATTTTTGACACTATACTATTCCGTTGTCCATGGTGTGGGCTGAGGTGCGATTGTTCATTCCATCCGTTAATGCCACAATAATTAATTCTGACAGGTTGAACCTTCTCCCTTTCTTCTTTCTGATCTGTTCCTTAAAAAGGGGACTGGTTGTTTTTTTAGTATGCTGAATGAATGGCTTGCAAGAACCTGATAGAGCACATATGAATTTTCCTATCCTCGAAGATTCCCTTGCAAACTTTTCAAGCAATAGTGATCAACCTGTCATGAAAGCATCTTAGAAAGAGAGAGAGAGAGAGAGAGATTCAGCAACTGTGTGCATCAGGGCTTTTTTTCTCATAGAACCCTCAGAACGGAGTTCCGGCACCTTTTTTGGATGGCACCTTGTAGGATAGGCAAGGCAGGTTGTATGACAGGTGTGAGTTCCGGCACCTTTTTCTTTTACAAAAAAAGCACTGGTGTGCATCAACCAGTTTCTGATTGACTCAGAGATGTGAAGGCATCTAATCCAAGGGTGTCAAACTCACCATGTCATGTGATGTGTTGCAACATATCACAACTGCCGGCAATGGGGTGGGCGCAGCTTCGGTACGATGAAACCGGCCCGCGGGCCAGCAGTTTGACACCCCTGGTATTCTAAACCATCCTTTATTAAGAACTGAAGTTTCATTCCAGAGAGTTAGAACAGCTGCTGCTTCCCAGTTCAGGAACACACAGGACCCATCTACGCTCGTGTTTATTTGCCGTGGTGCCAGGAGCATTGCAGCAAATGGCTTGCCTGCCACGTAATAGTTCAACTGTCAAAGACATTTTAATCTGGTGTATCAGCTTATAATGCTACATTTATCATCAACATCTGTGCAGCCTTTTTTTTCCCCCATTAAAACAACAGAGCGGTCAGGGCCACGATTTGCAGACAAGTCAGATGAGCTTTTGGCGTCTTATTTGCACAATGTTTTATTGGGAAAAGCAAATTTTTTTGTGTGTGTGCATGTACATCTGGGTATGAGTAAGCTTGCTCATGGATATGGAAGTAAAACTAGCAGAGCTGAGATCTTTAGCTTCAGTTGTCAGTAGATTAGCTAAGGAAGTAAAACTAGCAGAGCTGAGATCTTTAGCTTCAGTTGTCAGTAGATTAGATTAGCTAAAGCTAAAATTTTAGCTAAAGCTAAAATTAAAGCAACAAAAGTTAGAGCTTAACGTTGTGCAGCTCTTCTGCAGGTATCAAGCTAAACTCAATGGGGCTGGATATAGTTAGGAAGACGGAGGCAGAAGGGGTCAGTAATTACTTTTCACCATCTCTCTCTCTCTCTCTCTCTTTTTAAATTTGCCTACTTCCCCTCTACTTTTTTTATGACCATTTCCAGTTCTGTTGCCTGTTTGTTGTGAAGGAAAAGTCAGAATGGTTGTATTGTAGCATTTTTCCCTTCATTGTATCATTTGACTACATGACAACAGTGCGTAAAGAGGATTCCTTAAATTATGCATTACCAAAATCTACACAGATAAAGGTAGACACTGGCTGAAGTACAAGAGGAAAAAAAAATGAGAAAGCCACTCTTTTTGACCCTTCCCCCCCCCCTGGAGATTGCCAGTGAGGTGAGGCTGGGTCTCAGGACCATGGTGAGCATTTCTGTACCACATGTGAACTAAGCCAATGCTTGCAGTCATCCCAACATCCACCCCTGTCTCCCATTTCCATGCCTGCGGCGAATGCTCACCTACCATGGCGGGACAGAGATACCCTTGGCTTTCAACCCCGCCATTTTCAAGCAGAACTTTCTTGGAGAGCTGGGCATGCCAATCAAAGCAGATCATTATGATCTGGCATTCCCAAGGAGAACATTCTCATTTGCCTTCCTTTTGTGCTTCTTCCCTCACTGTTCTCAATCAGACCTCTGGTATTCACCACTCCATCATCTACTACAGCTTTCCTCAGCTTGGTGTCCTCCAGATACTTTGGCCAGGGAAGCCCTTAGACGTCTCAGCCAGCATACAAGCAGCTGTGGTGCCTCTGGAGGGTTCAAGGTTAGGAAAAGGTTTTCAGTGCAGTCCGTGGGAGCTCCAGCATCTCATTCCCACAAGCTCCTAAACATTCCTTCCAGGAACTAAAACTTCATATTTCTGCATACAGAGCTTTACCACCACTCATGAATCTTGCCTTAAATATATGAAATCTGAAGCTCCCCCCCCACACACTTTTTTTTTAAAAACCTGAAGAATTAGTAACCCAATCCATACATGATCTAGGCACCAGGAAGCTACGTTTCACTGTCCTCCACAGAGCCCTGAATTAATACTGCGCAGTATATAAGGAACACGAAGAAAATGCATAAATCACGCAAGATTTCAGCATTCTTGCACAAATTCTCAATTCCTACACTAATATACATATGTGTGTGTGATGCACATCGTATTTTCATATCTTTATGTCTGTTTAAATAGCTGTAACATGCTGTTACATTCGAGGCAGATATCAGGAAAAAAAAACATTCCTGATAAACAATGAAAGTTCATTTCTTCTCTGGATTGGGAACAACTCAGTGTCGGACCATTTCACACAGATATTTAAACTAACTATATGTCAGGTGCACACCAAGCTTCCTTTGTATCAACCAACAGAAAGGACCAATATTTTATTTATTTTATTATTTTAATTCCATTTATATCCCGCCCTTCTCCGAAGACTCGGGGCGGCTTACAAGCTTAGCAGTAGCCTTCATTCTATGTATATGCCTGCTTATTGGGGCTTTCACACACACCCCAAGCGGCATTATAGGCCAAATAGAGCTGCTTTCTTAGTATTTCATTCTGTCAGGAAGAGTGCAGTTCAAAAATGCAATCATATGGTAACTTTAGAATTCTTTCCTGCCCAAGTGACCCAACACAATTTAACAATGACCAGCTTTTCCAAAAGATGGTGGGTTTAGACCATGAAGCTCTGTTCCATGAAGCACAATGCTTTCTGGATGCTCCTCCGTTACCTTGTGTGACCTAGTCAACACACTGTTTGCAGCAAGAGCAAACCGGAGCTGGTGCTCCTTAGCAAAAGAAGCAAAAAGGGGAAGAACAAAAGAATACTACTTCCACAAAATACAATGTATTAAAAATATTGGTGCAGAGAACAAATTGCCACCTAGCTGCATACCTTTTCCCATTTTTTATAAATGAGAATGTCATGTACGTACATATAACAATATTTCTAATACATGTTTCTGTCTTTGAGGGGCTGTCCATAAATTGCATATTCCTGTACACAGATCAATGCATTATATATATTTTTTGTATGTGCTCGCAAAATGCTAGAAGTAGCTGCAGTGATAAAGAGACAGTGATTGATCCTTTATAATTGAGTAAGTAAATTGTAGAGAGTAAATTATTTTCCCCTGTTGCTTTCTCTCAGCTTGGTTAGCAATCTCATGCTTCAAAAACATCAGTGTTTTACTATTTTAAACTTGCATATCCCAGAAAATGGAATATCAAAAGAAAGAAATGTCCAAGTCAATAAAGAGATTGCAAATTTCAAAGCAAAATATTTCATATAATTTTTACCAGCAAGGACTTCATATAACTTCTTGATCTTCTCCAAGTAGCTGTATGGAGAAGAGAGATTAAGAATAGACTTTGAAGTCATTTTTTTTGCAACATATAAAATAAATACAGAACCAAACTCTGCAAACTATTTGAAATGCAGTCAGCAACATTTATTTTATGTAGCATTAAGTGGTGTTTGACTAAGTCAGTTGCCAGATCTAAATTAATGAGCATAACTGAGTCTTATTTTTTTCCCATTCATATATGCATTATGATTATACCTTCCTCAGTATTGAAACCTTGACTAATGAGGATGTAAATTAATGTACATTAAAAACCAATTGCTTAACCACTTTATCTAGCTGGCTTAATAGCGCGTAGTGGGAAACTCTAAAAATGGCAAATAAAATATATACATTATTTCCGTTTCATCCCATCAGTGGGTTGATTATTATAGCAAAGCCCTGTTTCCTCTGTCAGATGTTGACAAGAACTGGAATTACAGCATTGCAAATGTAAAAACAAATTGGTAGTGACAGAGGTGGTGGATGCAGAATTGCTAAATGAGTCACTTGTAGGCCGTCCATTTTGGATGTGGGCTGACCTTCAGAGCGTTCACAGAGAATATGTGAGGCATTTACATTTTAAAAGCAAGTGGGAGCAGTTAAGAACTTGCATGTCACATAACCTTGGCAGAGGTTTGAAATATGCTCCCACATTCCTTAGAATGCACAATTGTCTCTTATCTTTGTAGATAAAAGTTGCAAGCCACCCTGTATGGCAATTGCACACCATTGTTTGGGAGACTGTTGGCAATTTAAAATGGAGTGGAAAGTCCAGAAAAAACAGCTGGTATCTTTCCACCCTCCCTCCCTCCCTCTTTCTTTCTTTCTTTCTTTCTTTCTTTCTTTCTTGTCTTTCTTTCTTTCTTCTTCTTTCTTTCTTTCTTTCTTTCCTTCCTTCCTTCCTTCCTTCTTTCTTTCTTTCTTTCTTTCTTTCTTTCTTTCTTTCTTTCTTCTTCCCTCTCCCTCCCTCTTCCTTCCTTCCTTCCTTCCTCCATCCCTCCCTCCCTCTTTCTTTCTTTCTTTCTTTCTTTCTTTCTTTCTTTCTTTCTTTCTTTCTTTCTTTCTTTCTCTCTCCCTCCCCCTTCCTTCCTTCCTTCCTTCCTTCCTCCCTCCCTCCCTCCCTCTTTCTTTCTTTCTTTCTTTCTTTCTTTCTTTCTTTCTTTCTTTCTTTCCTTCCTTCCTTTCTTTCTTTCTTTCTTTCTTTCTTTCTTTCTTTCTTTCTTTCTTTCTTTCTTTCTTTCTTTCTTTCCCTCTCCCTCCCTCTTCCTTCCTTCCTTCCTTCCTCCATCCTCTCCCTCCCTCCTTTCTTTCTTTCTTTCTTTCTTTCTTTCTTTCTTTCTTCTTTCTTTCTTCTTTCTTTCTTTCTCTCTCCCTCCCCGCTTCCTTCCTTCCTTCCTTCCTTCCTCCCTCCCTCCCTCCTCCCTCTTTCTTTCTTTCTTTCTTCTTTCTTCTCTTTTCTTTCTTTCTTTCTTTTCTTTCTTTCTTTCTTTCTTTCTTTCTTTCTTTCTTTCCTTCCAAAGAGGAAAGTCAAGATACAAAATTACAACAAAAAGGGAAAAGTGGGAAGGAGACAACAGGGAAAGTTTAAAAAAGTTACACACACACCCTTAAAACAGGGGTCTTCAAACTCGGCCCTTTTATGACTCATGGACTTCAACTCCCAGAATTCCTCAGCCAGGCATACTGGCTGAGGAATTCTGGGAGTTGAAGTCCACGAGTCATAAAAGGGCCGAGTTGAAGACCACTGCCTTAAAACAACATTAAGAAGTTTTACTTGCAACTCCCTTCAATATAAATACAATTATAAAATAAAACACGGTCTTGTTTTAGTTTAAGGGAAAAAAACTGGATGCAGAATTAAAAAAAAGATAAAATATAAAAGTTATACATACCAAACAACCATATACACATATATAAATCTCTTACTGTAAATAAACCTTGGAACCCATAAATGCATCATAGTAACAATTTCACCAATACACATAATATTAATAAATATTTCTATAATTAAATTATTAATGGGGAAATCCACAGTGACTGTTGCATATTTATATCGTTTCCCAAACTATCATTTTCACAACAACATAATTCTTTGTGAAAATCATATATGTGTCCAGAGAAAGGCCCCACCCACCCACCCACCTGAAACGTTGCCATTGGATTAGCTTCCCTTATAAAGTGTATCCCGTTTTACTGAATAATAAATCGAAACACCCACACCCACAGCATTGTCCCTATGTTAGATTATGGGAAAGCAAATTGAGATTTTCTACATCTCTCATGAGTTCTAGGCAGCGCATCAGATTAGATTAACTTGTAGCAAGTTCTGTAAATCCAAGTCCAATCTCTGATGGCCCTCAGTATTTCATTAAACATTAAAGACCATTGATTCCTACCCATTTTAATGCTTCATCAGGCATGGGAAGTTAACTTTTCTCTTGATGCTGATTAATGATCCCAGTTCCATGAAAAAAAGAGCACATAATGTGGCCAATGTCAGGCTGTGCTCAACCCAGTTGACTTTAATTAGTTAGACCCTCATTGTGAGGATTGGTATCAATCTCTCTCTCTCTCTCTCTCTCATAGCATAGCAGAATATATAATGCTAAATCATTATTTTAAATCTTTCCAGGAACTGAACTCATTGTTACTTAAATCAAGTTTCAGAATTGTGATTCAACATAGCACTATGTGCAGTAATATTCACCACTACGAGTCGTCTTGATGCAGAAAGGACCATGAATAATTGATGCAAATGAACTATGGCTCTTTTATGACTCGTGGACTTCAACTCCCAGAATTCCTGAGCCAGCCATGCTGAGGAGAAATGGAGAGGTTTCCATGCTGAGCCATGCTGGCTCAGGAATTCTGGGAGTTGAAGTCCATGAGTCCTAAAAGAGCCAAGGTGTCCTACTTCTGGACTATTCAGTATCTTCACTGCCATTCTTATCCAGAAACCATGGAATGAACTGGATGCATTTGGCTGAGTTCATACAGTGACCCTCCACACCTCTTATGTGTTGCATGAATACAACCTATGTCAAAGTTTACAGTTCAGGGTATTGTGCAAACCCCCATTTAGTTTAATTCAACCAATCACGTTTGTGGGAACTCAACTTTTAAAAATACTTTTATGCAGAACCATCTGGATTTCATAATATTTTAAAGCAAAAAAAATGATTCTATTCATGCAATTCATAGCATTTACTTCTCTATCATTCTCTTCACATCTCATTTTGTTCAAAAGGTGTGAGGGAATCTTTCAATTTTTAAAAGCAACTTTTGGAGACTAAGAGATTGGATTGCAAGGAGGGAGGTCACTTGTGTGTCTTGAAAGGGATCCAGGAAATGTAGCTACCCTAAATTGGATTAGAAGCAATTTCTACTGAATCCAAGCCATCACTGGATTTTTCCAATTAACATTATCTATTTCTTCAATTTAGAGAGTACCATTTTATTTTCCCATAGAAAGATAGAGATACATATATGGATATCCCAATTTATAAATTTCACTGCTTTGCAAACTGGAAATGTATTTTCCTTTCATTGAATTACAACATCTTTTTACCTGTTTGGTAAAGCAGAATAACTTTGGAGTTGACAGGATATTACTGTATTTTGGATCTTCAAATTCTGCAGCTGCTTCTTCATGTATTCCAATTGCCTTGTATTCTTGAGGAGATTTTGTTTAAATGGTGATGATGCTGAACCTCTAGTAAGCTTGGATAGAAAGCAGAATTAGTAGTTGCTAAGTGTGAAGCAGGAACAAAGAGAGAATAGATAAAACAAAAGTATTTACATTCTGAAAGGTAAAAATGGCATATTTATTCATAGGTGTTCTATTGACGGTGCATTGATGCTCTTCTGAATTTTGCATCTGGCATGAACCATTTTATAATATAATCCTGATGTGATTAGGTTA
Organism: Vipera ursinii; assembly: GCF_947247035.1. Taxonomy (NCBI): domain Eukaryota; kingdom Metazoa; phylum Chordata; class Lepidosauria; order Squamata; family Viperidae; genus Vipera; species Vipera ursinii. The sequence goes on along the minus strand of NC_139518.1, from coordinate 93,767,048 downwards.
TCTTATTTTTTATTTTTTTTATTTTTTTAGGGGCATTAAAAACAAAATTCTAGAATGCAGATCCTTTTTTTCCCCTTTAAAAGCCAAATATTCAGACATTCTCCTAAGAGCCTCACAAAGGGTGTATTGCAAGGGTCAACTGGTATCTATAATTGCCAATGAAAATTGTGACCTTGGTGGTAATGCCGTGATTTGTACTTTGATATTCTGTGCCCATGTTAGAGGAAAACGAAAGATTTTATCATTCCAAACGATGGCATCTCAAACTCTCCTCCATTTCCCCATACTGGTATGTTAAATGCCCTTTTCCAGGAGAGGTTCTGGTGGATGACACAGAAAGCAGTAATTAGTCAGATGTAACGGTGCAGAGATCAGCCACAGAAGATCTCCCTCTCATATTGCCTTGATAATCTCGAAGCTTCACACTTCTAATCAAATAGATATTTTTTTAAAAAAAAAAATCTTAGTGGAGATGTTGACATCTGTCTCTCTCTCTCTCTCAACTCTCAGCATAGATATAATTGGCTTACAATCTACATTTGTCAAGAAGAATCTGTCCAAAATGCCTCCATAATTATTATGTTTAAAAAGGAGGGGAAAAACCAAAACACTTTCACATACTTGCTTAGAACTGCTTATCTTTTGGGAAATGATAAAGAAATAGCAAACTTGAGGGGAAAAGTCACATTTTTGTACAATTAATAACCAAAGAAGAATCACACACCTTGCTTCCCAGGGTTGCAATGGCACATGGTTGTGTGAGATAGATTTCTTATCATTAAGCTTCAAATAACCGATGAACCAATATAGATAAATTGAGCAAAAGAAGAGAAATGAGGAGGTGCAAAATAAGGAAAGATAGTTTGAGCATATGCTGAGAAGGAGAATTATAACTCAGGGGTATAAATTAGTTATACTGTATAGTGCGGTGATATATTATATACAGGCAGAGTCTGACTGCCGAGTTCTATACTACGTATTTTTAATTCAAAATGAATATGGGTAATACATTTCTTATATCATATACACACTTATGGATCTATATAAAAACTTTATACAGCTCTTTCTCACCCATTGTATTAAATATCAATCAGTTCCTTTCTATAATTCTCCAACATAAACAGGCAGACAAAAGTTGTTTGTAGCAGATCACCCCAACTTTAAATTACTGTTCCTTGCTGATCTTCCATTAAAATTATGGTAGCTTCATCTCCATGATTCAGTCCCTCTCTCCTAGCCTTCTTATATGCAGGGCTCATAATAATTCATGTAAACAATGGAAGGTCCAATTATTTAAGGACTTAGGTTTCACTTGGAGGTTATACCTGGGAGAGTGGAGGAAGAAAATAAAATTGATGGGGCCCAGATTCTGGATTTTTAGCCTCTGCATCAATGTACAATGGTGAATTGGGACTCTAGAATGAAAGACAACTCAAGCTGATTAAATGATCCTTCACACACACACACACACACATACACCCCCCCAAAAAAACAAGAAGCTTCAATCTGTGATTTACCAAAACTAATTCATTCAGTGCATGACCATATTTTTGTACTTCTAGTAGGTAACAAAAAAAAGGCAACCCAAACTGTCCGGTTGTCTGGAGCAGTATTCATCAATTTCAATAGTTTACAATGGGTGGACCTCAACTGGCTAGGGCCGTGGTGGCGAACCTATGGCACAAATGCCACAGGTGGCACGCAGAGCCCTCTCTGTGTGCACGCACACCGTCGCCGCAATCCTAGGGCTTCAGCTGGGTTTTATAAAAGCTTTTCGCTTTAGGCCTCCACCATCGTGTGCAAAAAAAAATGGTTCAATCAATCAATTTCAACTTCTCGCGGGGAAAAAAAATCTCGCAAAGTTGGAATTGATTGATTGAACTTTTTAGTCCCACCTAGTTTGCCGTTACCATGGTAGCCATGCCCACCCAATGGGTCACACCCACCCAATGGGCCACACCCATCCAATGGGCCACACCCACCTGGCCCCCGACAATACATAAGTGGGTTTGGGTTGCAGTTTGGGCACTCGGTCTCTAAAAGGTTCGCCATCACTGGGCTAGGGAATTGTGGGAGTTAAAAGCCACCTGTCTTAAAGCCGCTGAGGTTGAGAGATACTGCTCCAGACCCAGAGTCGACAAGTCCACAGGACTTCAGACAGAAGAGCAAATTAAATGGGAATCAGATACCCATTTTAATCTCCTCTACATCTGAGGAATCCATCGACCACTTTGGAGAGGGATTAATCTACTCATTCCCCCTTTCTTGCAGGATAAAGAAGTCAACCTAGAACAAGTCCATCGGCGGATGAACAGCTTAATTGACGAAGACTTAGCTCACAAGCAACTGTCCCCGGCCTCCATTGAAATCTCAGCCTTGGAGATCGGTGGCATGCCATCCAGCCAAGCCCTGGAGCCTGTCCGTGAATATCAGAACACGCAACTTTCTGTCACCTCTTTTTTACCCGAACAGACAAGCCACGGGGGCAGCAGGACACTGTCCGGTGCCTCTGGGAGCAATCTGCCGCTGCCCCTGAGCAGCTCAGCCACAATACCCTCAATACAGTGTAAACACAGATCGCCGAATGGAGGACTATTTCGCCAGAGCCCCGTCAAGACCCCCATTCCCATGTCATTCCAGTCTATGCCAGGCGGGATCATTCCAGAGGGCCTGGAACCTTCCCACGGAACATCCATATAACGGAGGCATTGACCAGCAGAGATTTTTAATACAACTGGGGGGGGGGATTTAAAAAAAGAGAGAGAGAGACTCTTGCATTTTTCTTGTACATATCTGTAAATAATGAAAGAATGAAGTGGGGTTAAAAAAAAGTGTATTTTGAATATTCCCAATTTTCAAAGTCAGTAAAAAACAAACAAACAAAAATACAAAAAAAAGAAAGAAAAAAGAAAGAAAAAATGTATCAAAGACTTTGTAAATTTTGTTCTCTATGAATAAAAAAAAAGGCAGAAGAACTTGTGACAAAGGCAACCTATTCTTGGGACCAAAGGCAGGGAAAATCTCCTCCTAATATTTATTTTGATTTCTTGTTTTGAAGCAGGGCAAGTAACACTTCTTGGGTATGGGGTCAGGGCAGGACCTTTCCACTTATTTTTTTCTCTTACATTTGCTCTTCTCTCATACTCACAGCTCTTCTGAAAGTTTAAGGGTGGCGGGTTCAACTGAAGTGTTAACACGATGCTGGTAATAAATGGGAGGTGGCCAAGCTTCTCTGCTGCAGTTTAACAACGGGTACTGTCAGTGGGTACTGTTTTGAATGATAGGATCGATCCTTCATCCATTCTGAAATGTATTTGGTTGGTGCAGAAGTATCCTTCGTATAAAGGAAAAGTTTCAAGTCTGATTTGGTGAGTACTATCAACAACCAGAAAGGTTGAGGGCATGATAAGAAGGGGACGGCAGAGAATGAGGTGGCTGGATGAAGTCACTGAAGCAGTAGGCGTGAGCTTAAATGGACTCCAGAAGATGGTAGAGGACAGGAAAGCCTGGAGGAACGTTGTCCATGGGGTCGTGATGGGTCGGACACGACTTCACAACTAACAGCAACAACAAATCAATAACCAATGTTCATCCTAATCTCAGTTAAATAAAGGTTCCAGCAATGTCACTGAAGCTACAGTATGGAACTACTAGTGAAGTGTTTGCTTGCAGGCATTCCTCTTCATGCATCTAACTGGTAGATGTCCAAAAGGTTTCTGGTGGGTCCAGCTGAGATGGGGAAGGGTATGCATATTAAATCTTTGCAGTTTGTGATGAATGTGCAAGTTACTGCCAATATGGCTAATCAGAGTTATTATTATTCTTCCTCATCCATTTAGTTGTACATATATAGCAAAAAAAAATCATAATAATTTTGGCTTCATTGAATCAAGCACTGAGCAATTTTTCAAGCTTGATTTCAGTGATATGGTCAAATTAGACGGCAATTTGTTTTGTGTTTCAAGGTTTATTACATATTAGGGAGAGTTTTGGAAAAGAAACTCTAGTTCAAAATGTTGTACTGATAATGAGGAAACATGATGTTTACTTTGTTTCCCCCCCCCCCACTTTTCCCTGGGTTGGACTATACACAAATTTCGATCTAGCACTCGCTGAATGCTGAATTCTCATTCCTTCTCTTAATATTTATATAGGCTTTGCTGCCAACTTCAGGTGATGGGGTCCCAAACTCACAGGGATGCTGTGGGATATTTTAAAGGTAGTTTTTTTTTAATAAAAAGAATTACAGAGACATTTATGGAACCTGAACCAAGAAGGTTTGGGATAGGTTATCATTGGTGGGATTACAGAATAGGTGAAATGTCTTTATTTGATGCGTGGGATCTCCAAATGGGATAGCATTTGTGATCATCAACTTTTAACTCCATACTGTCAGGGAAAGAAAGAAAGAAAAAGAAAGAAAGAAAGAAAGAAAGAAAGAAAGAAAGAAAGAAAGAAAGAAAGAAAGAGAAAGGAAGGAAGGAAGGAAGGAAGGAAGGAAGGAAGGAAGGAAGGAAGGAAGGAAGGAAGGAAGGAAGGAAGGAAGGATAAATGGTCCAAGGAAACGTCTCCCAAATCTCTTCATCACATTGGTCCTGTTTGATCTCCTTCAGGCCTTATCGACACAAACTGCTGATCATCTGGTATAATTCTGAAAATTTCAACCTGCAGCCATGTAAATACATTCCTGGTCCTCCTAAAATATTTAAACAAAGTCACTTTCCTATGTAGATCATTTCCCCCACCAGGTTGAACATGAAGCATGGAGTGCTCCGACTTCCTTCATTGCACTGCATTGCAATGTGGAAAAGGAAGACTTGTAGACTTGTTAAGCTTTTCATTTCCATGACCACCACCAAGTTGTCTCTTTCCATGTCTGATATAACATTACGAGGCAAATTCCAGAGTCCACTGTATATAGCAGAAGACTTTTAACTGAATTAAGAACACGGCGGTGCTCTTAATGTCAAGTGTTTGTTCATTTCGGCAGATTCCTCTGGAAGGAAAAACCATCATAACATATACATGAACAGTAACACACAGACACACAGACACACACAGAGACCACTTTCTCAGTTAATAGTAGATAATCTAAAAGAGGGGAAAAATTGTGCTTGAAAAATCCAGTTAACCTGAATCTCTTGGCAAGAGTTTATCCTTTACCTAATGTATTTGCAAATTCACACTGCTATTGTCTTCAGAGGGGAAATTATCTGCAGGATTTAAGCACGAACATTAAAATATCAGCTATTGCTTTCAACCAAAATGCAATATTTAGTTATTTTGGGAAAAATGCAAAGGAAGTACATTAAGAGGAAGAGATAAATTTGACTGAAACAAATGTTAGAGGTCTTCAGGTAATTAGCTAACATAAGGATTTGAAGCTTTGTTATAGCAAAATGCACAATGGCTGCTTCTGATCTGAATTTCCCAAATATATTTCAACTATTTGTGCAAAGGAGAAATTAATAAAGTACTAATAATGCTTTCTCTTTCAGTAATGTTCTATTGCAATGATTAAGGAAGGCTTCAATTTCTAGGGCCTTCTCGTTTACCCCATCAAAGCAGAACAGGATGAAATATTTTTCTCTGAAGCCTTGAATAATTTTTTTTAATACCAGCATAGTACAGTAAATTTTCAGTTTGCCAGGTTGAAGCCAAGCACCGTAGGTTACAATACATCTAGAATGTGATCTAGATTTCATTATGACCCATTTGATCATCGATTTATTTGTGTATTTATTTAGTCACCATTTGATTCTGTAGGCAATCAAAGAGATGATGGTGAAGACTTTTAAAGAGAGATCAGCTCAGAAGCACAATGGTAATGTAAGTGCAATGATTTGATCTCTATCACTGCCAGTTTTAAAGGAATTTGAGTGTCATGGCTCCGACAGATGAAACTCTTCAAAGAACTTTGAGGCATTGTTTACCTTAAAGAATCTTTATTCAAGTAGCATGGCATCGGCACGTAAGTAGCCAAAGCCAAAATCTGAATTCTCCTCCCCAGAGCACATAGTACCAAACCACAATTCTCTCCTCTAATAAACAGTCATAAATCACATTCTCCAATTAGTTTGAAATGCAGACCTTCCCTCCAGTTCTCCAACCCGCCATTTCTTATCATCTATTTCAAGCAACCTTGAAAAACATTCTACTATGATGTTGTTATGTCTAACTAATTCCCATGCATACCTGTATTCTTCCTCCTCCCCGCCCCAGCGCCATCTAATTCTAACTCTAAAAGTAACACACAGGTTAAGGGGGAAATGGCTGCATCTTCATATATTGTCGAAGCAAGAACATCTGATGTTAGCAGCGTTGACATCGAGTTGAAATTCAGCCCTTTGTGTCACAACCACATGTGAAACTACTTTAATAGGCTAGACCTGAGATCCATGACTCACAAAGGCCTAAAGTGCTAACCCAATTCTGGGCAGCATCAGATGAAGAATTATATGACAGACATGTGAAATGGGATCCTTGGTGCTTTGTTGTTTTCCTCAGACATTTCATTACCCAACTAGGCAGCCTCATCAGTGCTGGAAGGGAGTGGAGTCTGCTCTCTGTTCATGTATTGGTGACTTACCCTGTCAGTGTTGAAGGAGGTGGTTGTGATAGTTCCTTGATTGGACAGTTGTTTACAGTTTGATTGTTTATCTGAGTTGGTAGATCCTTGCAAGAAGTATTGTTTACTTCTTGATTGTTGGTCTAGTGTTAATCTTTATGTCAGTCTCTGCTCATCTGGGTGTTGATTGCTAGTAAGGAGGTATTGTGGTATCTTTTACCTTACTCAAGGAAACACCAAGAAGATTCTCACTGTGTACGGGGGAGACTCTCTGGGCATCCCATTTCAAGAAAGACATTGACAGGAAGAGAGCAGCCCATAGGGGGTCCTAGAGGACTTAAGCAAAGATTTCAGTCTGGATAAAACAAGGGAAAACATGCCAATAGCCTTCAGGTACAAAGGATGCTGTAGGGAAGATCCAGCAATTATTTTCCAGCAACTGAGACCAGAAATAAAATATCAGAGATGGACAGTATCTAAGTTTGATAAATAAAATAATAGATATGCTACGGCTAACTAAAAAAACCCATGTTTCTTTTAAAAAAAAATAACCTAATGACACTTTTTTTGTGTGATTAAACCTACAGCATTGCAGTAAAGAAATGGATGTTAAGGAGACACTCCTTTATCTATTAAATTACACTGAATATTCTTCTTGATGTTATCAGGGAATGTTTGCCCTTTCTTTTGATCTACCTACAAGTTTAATATGGTTCCCAGAGATGTCAGTTAATCAGCACAGGTGCAAAATCCTATTGTTTAAGTATGGATATAGGATCTATAAAATGTCACTATAATATTTTTAATTTTAATTTTCACTACTTTCTCTTTTGTCTCTCACCAGGATTCTTTATTTATTTCTGTTCATAATAATTTATCAAAGATCAGCAAAAGGTGAAGATAAATTAATTTTCTTTTTTGTAGAATTCATCCAGAATAGTTGACATTTTGTTACCCTTTAATTTTTAATAATTCCCCTAGTTCTTTAGTCACTGCTCTCTGATTTTTTTAAAGTCTTCTATGTACAGCTTAGAATGTGTAGCCATGAAATTATCAATGTTTTTGGCCTATAGTGAAGAAACACATCAGAATGTGTGACAGACGATATTCAAGCTATAAAACCATGCAAACTATAGAAATTCAATTTATGTATTTTATAAAAGCTTAATAGTTGATTTCCTACTATTTTATGTCAGTTTATAAGTCAGAAAGGTGAATATTGTTAGTTTTACAGGAGTTTTAAATTTTGTGATACCACTGATAAACAAATATTGTTCCATTATATTTGGCAAAACCTGATTGAAAAGAAACTCTCCTTTATGTATTATATTGATGGTTCCCAGCCCGGCTGGTGCATAAAAGCATTAAAAAATATTCTTGCAGTAAACACCAAATGTATCCTTTTAAATACCCAGAATTTTATGACATCCCCAAATCTCAAACATTTTGGCTAAACCTTGGATAATGTCTCAGAAATGTGGGGATCTCACAGGATTTTGACCATACTTTTATCTAATTTAATTGTTACATAATTTTGTGAATTCTCAACATACTATTGAAAAGAAGATCTTATGTGTTAAACTGCTGATTCCCCATTGCGTCCCACCGTGTAGATGGCCCTTATAGATTTGGATGATCTCCTGAAGGACGAGGTTGGCAATTGCAGTGCTTTATAAAAATTGTTCCGCTGAACATCAATAGCATCCATAAATGTAATATTTATTGCAATAGTGCAGTACACAATAGATCAAGTGCATCAAACTCAAACAAAGCTTGATTTCTGAAGGAGACCAGCAGTAATAACAAATGTTTTGCATGCCCCCTTAAGAGGTTATAACCATAGCTTATTCAAGAGCTTTAATCTAATCCAACAGTCTCCAGCCTTTGTGGCTTGGTACCCTAGTTGGAAGGCAGGTGGGAAAGGCCATGTCAATGATGGGCTGGCATGCAAGACTTGCACAAGTGCATGTGTGTGCAGTTCGACTTGTGCAAGCTGAGCTGCACATCCGCTCTGTACATGCACGCTGGCCTGCTGCTCACACAAGTCAAGCTGGGCACACACATGTGGGTGCTGGCCCGCCAGTCACATAGCCCAGTTCTGGTAGTGGGCTGCAGCTCCGGGGATTGGGGACCTCTGATCTAATTTGCTCTCTAAATAAAGAAAATAAAGAAACACGACAGAAAAAATATCCTGAGCCCAAACTTTAATTAGATGTTGAGGTGCATCCAATTCATAGTCAAAATATTCTGAAGAGCATCTGTCATTTGTCATATTTTTGCTAGTTTTCACAAACTATCAAGGGTGCGTACGACAGGTAAACAACAAACTTCAAAACATCAGCAAGAAAACTCCTTTAAAGTATTAAAATAATAAAATCATGAAAGCTATTTTGAAGGCCAAGAAGGTCCGTAGCAAATTCCTTTTCAAGAAAAAGAGAGCATCCCATCTCTGAAAAAGATGTAGCCCAGACATCAGGATTTCAGCAAAATACATTTGCAACCGAGAGAGCTTTTAAGTTAAGCCTGGCGGCTCCGCCATTTGACTCATTCTGCAGACATTTTTACATGATTCAGCAGAAAACAAAACACCACAATCTTCTAAATATCAGTCACCAGCAGGATTTAGGAACAAGTGCGAATGGCTTGAAGATCTTGGTTGTGTGCTACAAAAGGTGATTTCTAAGACTACTCTGCCTAGGTGCACAACGTAGACTGTTTTAAAGACTCCTGCTGCTGATTACAAGGTATATAGAATATAACTGCTCATAATTTGATTTCTCTTTTGTGGCATTGAAAGTCAAAGGGTGCAAGCATGCAAACTGTGGGCTGCAATTTGCATGCTTGGGTCTTTTGCTACCTAAGCCTACCGAAGTCTTAATTTCTCTACTGCTTCTCCTGATCAACAAGGACCTAGCAGAGATCCTTTGCTCTCAGAAAGAAGCTGAATTAAAAAGAACGAGCTTTTGCAAAACAGAAGGCTTTTCAGTGGCTTTGTAATGGCAGGTGAAGGAAAGAAAAACGCGGTAAGTCAAAGAAAGGTAATGACTCTTACAAGACAAACTTATTTATTTGTTTGTTTGTTTAGCATATGGCATAGAGCAGTTAATAACAGTAATAACATTATATAGAAGGAGAACATAATAGCATGATATGTGTATGACAGAAATATGCAGTCAATTTTGTAAGCTTTGAGGAATCCAAGAAGTTATCTATCCGTTATATGGCTCAGGATGGGAGCCAGCAGGTTGGGATGGTCTCAATGCATCCACTTTTCTCCGTATTGTATCACTCAGTCTGGCATCCAGTTTATTTTTATGGCAGCTGTTCATCCAGACAGGGCCAACAATATGCATCTCTAAAGGTAAAGGAAAGATATCCCTTGTCCAGACGGGTCTGACTTGAGGGCACGCTGCTCATCTCTGCATCTTGGCCTTGGGCAGTGATGGTGAACCTTTTAGAGATTGAGTGCCCCAAAACTGCCTACACCCCTGTCCCCCTGTTCCCCACCCTGCCCCACTCCACCCTGCCCCCTGCTCTGCCCCACCCCACCCCACCTACCTGCAGGGCCACCCATTGTCTCCACAGCCCGCCGCAGATCACCCAGGCAGCTCAGCAGCACCATGGAGGCTATGCCCTCCAGCTGCACCCCACAGCATCAACTGCGCATGCTGGGGCGCGAGGGCAGAGTCTTGTCCCTACTACCCAGCTGTCATATCCTTGGCTGTGCCGCTCTATGTGTGCCACGCACAGGGATGACTCTCCTCTGGGGGGAACTGCTGGTGAGGAAGGGGCCGCAGGGGGAGGTAGGGCTGGGGCGATGGCATGTGTGCCCACTGAGAGGGCTCTGAGTGCCGCCTCTGGCACACGTTCCATAAGTTCACCACCACTGGCCTAGGGAGCCAGCATTGTCCAAACCCCCTTCTGTTGTCATGTGGCCATCATGACTATACACTGAGGCACATGGAATGCAATTACCTACCCCCACCCAAAATGGTACCTATTTACCTACATGCCTGCTTTCAATCTGCTACAGTAGGTGGGCAGGAGCTGGGGCAAGCAATGCGAGCTCATCCCATCATCAGGCACTTGGGTCTCGAACTTGGGCTGTTAGTTTTCCAACCGACAAGCTCAGCATCTTTAACCAGTGAGCCATCGTGCCCCCTCATTCAGCTGTGGAACGCATCAATCCCAGCGCTGAAGTTCTGGGTGTAGCGGCAGAGACTCCCCACTTAGTTCCACAAAATTTAATGAGTACGTTATTTCTAGATATTATTATTTTTTTTGCCACAATATTCTCTATGCGCTTCTTGTTCGATCCAGAATTATGCCAAGGAACTTTGGAAAGGGGTGATAAGGCAGCGGGCTGTTATTGAAGTATTCATTCAGGACTTCCTTTTGCTTGTTTATTATTAAGGTGGAAATTCATTGTTTCTGTTTTGCTCATGTTTAGGGTGAAACTCCAGTTGGTAAATAGCTTTCCCAGGTCATTCATGTAAGGGAATTTCCGTCCCTTGGTATCTGGCATGTCAGACATGTATAGACTGAACAACAAGGAAGCCGACACAGAGCTTTGTGGTAGGCCATTATTCAACTTTCTCCCTTTGTTTTTTTATTTATTTATTTTATTTATTTATTTTAATTCCATTTATATCCCGCCCTTCTCCGAAGACTCAGGGCGGCTTACAAGCTTAGCAGTAGCCTTCATTCTATGTATATGCCTGCTTATTAGGGCTTTCACACACCCCCAAGCGGCATTATTACAAAGTCAGCTTAATTGCCCCCAACAATCTGGGTCCTCATTTTACCTACCTCGGAAGGATGGAAGGCTGAGTCAACCTTGAGCCTGGTGGGACTCGAACCTGCGTTAATGGCAGGCAGCTGGTGTTACTTAAGGAGGCATTAGCCCACTGCTCCACCAAGGCTTTCCCCCTCTCCCATTATTATTTGAAAAGCCCTGTTGCTCAGCATATTATTAATAAGGTGGATAATGTTTTGACATGGGATGATCAGTTGTAGTTTATATAACAAGCCTTCCTTCCAGACTGTGTTACACACCACATTCAGGTCCACAAAAACTGAGATGTTTTTAAGGCCTTGTTGGAATCCTACTTTGTTGTGACTTGTTAGGCTCAGCACCTGGTCTTTGCAGCTTCAGTTGTGTCAAACTCCTGCTTGTTCCACAGGAACTATATTGAATTACAAGCCTGATCCTGTTTAGAAATAATCTTTCTAAGAGTCTATAGCTTAAAGGAGCTATTGGGCAATAGATTTTATACCCCGTTACTTGGTTCGAAGTAAATGCAGTTAGGAATGCATGTTGCTTGGAACTTACCTATACTTGAGTGGGTAGAGAGACATTGACTTCAGAAAGATTACAGGCATGGAGATGAATATGTGTGTGTGTATTTGTGTTTCCTTGTTGTTGTTTTTCCAGGTCAAGCGACCTTCAGGCCACCATGCTTGCTGTGACCTTCATAAAAATAATAAAATGCACCAAAGTTGGAACAATACTTGTAAAGCTCTTTTGGTAGCTGATAGTCCTGGGAGGTGATCCTTGACTCCCAAGGGAGAAGTGAAAAAAAAAAACCAGTCCATTTTTATATTAAGAAATTATAACTGTTCCAATCGGTTTGCACTAAACTGCTCTATAGCCCTTGGGCATATGGTCCTATTGTAAACCGACTTCTAGAAGAAAACATGGATGACTTTTCAGGCTGGCCTTGCTTCAGGAAGGCAAGCAGAGTGATCCTTAAACCACACAAACCGGGCAGCTTCAGAGGAAGAAATCTAATAATTACCTTTCTCCTCATTTCCTTTTTGGATTACTGGTTTTGCCATGTGACTCCCTTCACTATGCCAGGACAAGCTAATTGCAAGCTAATTACAACGTCTCGTGAAAACATGAGGTAAAAAACTTGCTGGGCCGACATCCCTGAAAAAAGAAGTTCTTATGCCAAAAGACAGTCGTAGGTTCCTTTAACTGGGAAGAAAGAGGTAGGATGATCAGTTGTGGAGGGGAGAGGCAAGGATTTGGTTCCTGGAACAAACCCCACATTGTTTTTTGTTTTTTTTAATGAGATTAAAACTGCCTCTTTGTACATGTCAAAAACAAGACCAGCCACAGAGGGCTAATCCTGTCTGCTGCCAACACTTCAATGCAACCACTGATCAACAGCCTGTAGCTCTGAAGGACTATTACAGGCATGATGTTTATTCTTTATAAAATGGGGTAAAAAGTATGATCGTATCAGAATAAGGAGGATGTGGTTGTTCACTTAATCTCTGATGCCTTTATAACTTTTCTTTCCAGAAATATTATTTTATATACTTGCTTCCATTGTAGCTGCTTCTGTGAAAAGAATTCCGGCAATGCAAGAGGCCGCATTTAGACAGAGCGAGATGCCTTGAGCTGAAACTTCAATTAGTTCACTATCCCAAAACTCCCAAGTTATGGAACATTACTTCCTAACCACCAGAGGTCAAATGCAATATATAAAGCTATCAACATTAATCTTGATTAAGTTGCATTATTCTGTGCTTTTTTTTGATTTTGCTCATTAAAAACCAGCAAGATCCTCAACAGTGTTGGTTTGACTTTCACAGAACTTCCATGGTGAGTTTATCCAGGTGGAAAGTTTGTTTGCATGAGGGAAGAATGTTGGGATGGCATCCACTTGGACTTGCATTCAAACAGAACAGCAGTTTTAAATCTCAAAATGTTAATTAAAATTCAGTATAAATTCCCACACGGGCTGTGCTTGTGTCTTGTGTCAGGCACAAAAGACCAGGTCTACATGTGAAGGATTAGTTTAACTGAATTATTGCTAAACACGTCTTTACTGGAATCTACTCAGCTAATGGTTGGCTGGTTAGAGTTAGATAAAGGTCAACAGGACTTAACAGGGATTGGACTTGGTTTGCTTGTGGCTACATAGGGGTTCTAGACTAATTACCCTGTTCACTCTGTTCCTCAAGTTCTCCCATCTCTACTCCTACAGCGGGGGTGTCAAACTCACAACGTCACATGGTGTGTCACAATGTAGCACAACTTTTTTTTTCCTTTGCCAGCAATAGGGTGGGCACGATTTTGCCATGATGCATCTGGCCCATGGGCCGGCAATTTGACACCCCTGTTCCCATGTATTGTTACAGGGAGCCATATTTGGATAAAATTGTCCATTCCAGGATGCTTATCAACAATTTGGAGTTCTCGATCGAAGTAGAGCAGGTGTGTCAAACTCGTGACATCACATGACATCACATGATGTATCGTGACTTTTTTCCCATTGCTGGCAATGGGGTGGGCGCGGTTTTGTCGTGACGCATCCTGCCCGTGGGCCGGCAGTTTGACATGCCTGAAGTAGAGAAACGGAATTCACTCCTAGTTAGTTTGGTGAACTATCTATTTATTAGATGGATGAAACTGTTCAATTCTGAAATTTGGGGAATAGTCTAGGGATGATCTGGGAATGCTAGAATGTTCCAATCTCTAACTCTATGCTAACCTGTATATGGGGCATCTCGGGCTACTTCATGAAATTGCTCTTGCAATGGCCTGGTTCAAGAAGAAGAAACAGATCAATGCATTTTGTATAGCCTTATATTGTGTCCTCTATTTCTCTACCCACTTGTGTTTTAAAATATGAGATGAAAATCTCCTTTGTATCAGTCTTGTAAAGGTAAAGGTAAAGGTTCCCCCACACATGCGTGCTAGTCGTTTCCGACTCTAGGGGCCGGTGCTCATCTCCCTTTCAAAGCCGAAGAGCCAGCGCTTGTCCGAGGACGTCTCCGTGGTCATGTGGCCAGCATGACTAGATGCCAAAGGCGCACGGAACGCTGTTACCTTCCCACCGTAGTGGTCCCTATTTTTCTACTTGCATTTTTACGTGCTTTCAAACTGCTAGGTTGGCAGAAGCTGGGACGAGTAACAGGTGCTCACTCTGTTATGCAGCACTCGGGATTCGACCCGCCAAACTGCCGACCTTCTGATCAGTCTTGATTCTTGGTAATTCCTGGATATGTCTCTGTAGTTTCTTTGGTAGGACTATGGAAGTGGTAGGACTATGGACGTGGTTTGCCATGGTGTTATTCTGGGATTTACAGTATTTACCTATTATTGTCAACCATGGGATTCCCTGGAGGTCTGTTATTTCCAGTGTTGTTTTTTTTTTTTTGTAAAAGAAAAAGGTGCTGAAACTCACACATGTCATACAACTCACCTTGCCTACCCTACAAGGTTCCATTCAAAAAAGGTGCCGGAACTCCATTCTGAGCATTCTGTGACAAAAAAAGCCCTGGTTATTTCTATTCTAATCAGGCACAGGCTGTTGAGGTTCCAAGTTCAGAAAAAATTGAACCGATGCTGGCCTTTGTCAAGGCTACAATTGTATTAGGCCCACAAATTCTCTAGCTCGTTTTATTTTTAAGGCTGTGCGTGAGCAATCTGTGCATGATGAAAGCTGCTATGCTCTCTGAATGTTTGCTTGCAAATGTTTCATGATCCAACTACAGTGGATCAGTGCTAGAAGGGAATGAGCTTTGCTCTCTGTTTATATATTAGTGGTTTGCTGTCAGTGTTGGTTGGGAATGTTCTCACTGGTTCCTTGATTGGGGCATTGTTTACTGTTTCATTGTTGGTTTGGTATTAATCCTGATGTTAATCCTTGTTTGTCGGGATGTTGATTGCTGAGAGCAACCCAACTTCCTTCTAGAACTGAAGATCTAAATCCAATGGGGTAATGAAATGTCTACAAGAAAACAACCAAGCCCACAAGGAAGAGGGGGGTCACTTTGTTCACCAGAGCACCAGAGGGAAGGATGAGAAACAATGGTTGGAAACTAATGAAAGAGAGAAGTATCCTGGTATTACAGAGAAACTTCCTGACGGTGAGGACAATCAACCAGTGGAACATCTTGCCTCCAGAAATCATGGGTGTTCCATCACTGGAGATTTTTAAGAAGAGACTAGACAATCACCTGTCTGAGATGGTATAGGTTCTCCTGCTTGAGCAGGGGGCTGGACTAGAAGACCTCCAAAATCCCTTCCAACTTCTACTCTACTCTACTCTACTCTACTCTACTCTACTCTACTCTACTCTACTCTACTCTACTCTACTCTACTCTATTCTATTCTACACCAAGGACCCCACAAACAGCAAGATTCCATAACCCAGAGTGAAAGGTTTGGTTATTGGAGTTTGTGGAAGTGGATAAAAGTTTACAATTACTCATTTGGAATAACTTCCCTTTCCTTCATTATCAGGAAAATTGTTACACTGTTCATCAAACAATTGTTAGCAAAGGAATTTAGAAGTCCTTGCCCAAATGAATTCAGACATAAACTGGGTGTTTTATTGAAAGTGAGCAATTGTAGCAATGTATGAATGAAGACTTGGAGAGAATCTTCTCTTCTGTTGTCAAGACCTTGACAATGCAACACATCTGAACAGCGCATGTATCTAAGTAATGCTGAGGTCTATAGGTGTGTATTTGTAAATTAACCAATAATGGATCAGCGCACTCATCTTTTTTTTTCCTCCAAGCAAGCCTATTTCAGTGAAGATTGTGGCTACAATCTTGCCCCCATTATTGTCATTTTGTTTTTATACAGAAAACTTTAATGGAAAGAGCTGAACATGCTTTCTATTTACGGTCAGGTCTGAAATCTTACTTTCTATTTTGAGTACAGATTTTATTATACTTTTAAAAATGGATGGTAGGCAATTTTTAAAATGCAAATAGAGGCAAGAGTAGCTCAGATCCACCATGTATCAAGCTGGCGGCTTTTGCAGTTAAGGTCCATTCTTGTATGCACAGCCTTCCTGTTTGTTATGTGCCAACCAGTCTGATCTCTAAATACAAAATGCAAAGCTTTTTATTATGTGGCCTTTTTTGTTTGATCTGTTGTATGCAAATTGGTTCTGTGGAAGCCAAATGCCACCTTAATTAGAAAAAAGGAATCTGAAACGCCCATTAGCTACTTCAAACAGTGTGCAGATTCGATTGCGTCTATTCTTAACTCTATTATTAATGCATATATTAATTTATCTAAAGTATTTCAGTGTGAAAATGTAGATCAAAATAGGAGAAGAATATTCTTTTCTGAGAATAGCAATGAATATCAGAGCTTTTAGAAGAGAGGGCTGTTTTTATTTTGTGGCAGCTAGTAATGTTTTGCAGTTCTGGGCAATAGTATGGAATTAAGAAGATTATTGAATTGTCAACATAGACCGGGACAGAAATATGTTATTATTTAACATGTGTGTGTGTGTGTGTGTGTGTGTGTGTGAAGCTTAGGTTTTCCTGGGAATTGAACCAGCAAAGGTAAAAATAAACACGGCTCTTGTTTAATTGAAAAAACATAAAAGAAAAATTATCAACGATTTAAAATTGGATTCTTACGTGTGAGAATTCCTTTCTCTTTTTATTTTGTGTTTGATCAAAGAAAAACTTTACGAACTTATTATTGGGAAGAACTCTCTTCCTGGCTCTGTCTTCTGTTTCAACTTTTTTCTTTTCTTCTTGTGAGCTGTTATTAATTGATAGGTGAAAGATGCAAAGTGTTCCTATCAAAAAAAGATGCAAATGCTAGCATTATTATTTTAGGCCATTGGAAGAACATTTGAAAAGCAGCGATATACAGGCAGTCCTCAAGTTACGACCACAATTGAGCCCAAAATTTCTGTTGCAAAGTGAGATCGTTGCTAAGTGAGTTTTGCCTCATTTTATGACTTTTCTTGCCACATTTGTTAAGTGAATCGCTGCAGTTGTTATGTTAGTAACACGGTTGTTAAGTGAATATGGCTTCCCCCATTGACTTTGCTTGTCAGAAGGTCGCAAAAGGAGATCACATGACCCCAGGACACAGCAACAGTCATAAATACATGCCAGTTGCCAAGTGTACGAATTCTGATCATGTGACCATGGGATGTCGCAATGAAGATAGATAGAAAATAGGCTTAAGATACAGGAGGATCTGGACAGACTTGAACACTGGGCGCTATCTAACGAAATGAAATTCAATGGTGGAAAAAGTAAGGTTCTACATTTAGGCAAGAAAAACCATTTGGGATAGTTTAGGGATAGTTTAGGACATGTCAAACTCGTGATGCCACATGACGTCGCGCGACATGTCAGAGCTTTTTCTCCATTGCTGGCAATGGGGTGGGCGCGGTTTCCTGATGATACATCCGGCCCGCGGGCTGGCAGTTTGCTCAATAGTAGTAACTGTGAGAGGGATCTCGAAGTCCTAGTGGCCAATCACTTAAAAATGAGCCAGCAGTGTACTGCAGCTGCCAAAAAACCCAACACAGTGCTAGGCTTCATTGACAGAGGGATAGAATCAAGATCACGTGAAGTATTAATACCACTTTAGAATAATTAACCAGTGGAACTACTTGCCTCCAGAAGTTGTGAATGCTCCAACACTGGAAGTTTTTAAGAAGAGACTGGACAACCTTTTGTCTGAAATGGTATAAGGTTTCCTGCCTGAGCAGGGGGTTGGATTAGATGACCTCCAAGGTCCCTTCCAACATCATCATCATCATCATCATCATCATCATCATCATCATCATCATCATCATCATTATTATTATTATTATTATTATTATTATTATTATTATTATTGATCATAAGTATGAAAAATGGTCATAAGTCACTTTTTCAACTGTTGTTGTAACTTCAAATGGACACTAAATGAATTTTTGCAAGTCAAGGACTGGTATTTCTTTTGAAAACAACAGGGAGGGTCTAATAGTATAAATGAAAGTATTGTGGATTTATTTGATTAACATTTTTTGACTGGATCAATAACCCACAGATGCTACCTTCTTCAGCATTAGTCAGTCTGAGCAGACCTGTGACAGTGTGTCTCTTCTTCTTTTTGGCTTTATTCCACTGCAGCACTTTCTAAATTAAAATCAGCAACAAATAAACTGGAGCATCTGTTTTTTGTTGTTGAATGCCTAGGGAGCTATCTTTATAATTTTCCCCAATGCCAGTGCACATCTTTTGCAGATGTTTGCAGTTTTGCCCTCCCTTTCCACATGCATTATCCACGCTGAGCTCAGGTTTGGCAGATTTAATTGCCTAAGAAATATTAGACAGATTCATTTTTCTCCCCAACTCTGAAATGTGGCAACAGAGCAGAAAGTTGATATAACAGAATAACAGAGTTGAAGGGGACCTTGGAGGTCTTCTAGTCCAACCCCTGCTCACGCAGGAGACCCTATACCATTCCAGGCAAGTGGCTGTCCAATCTCTTCTTAAAAGCCTCCAGTGATGGAGCACCCACAACTTCTGGAGGCAAGGCATTCCACTGGTTGATTGTTCTCACTGTCAGGAAATGTCTCCTTAGCTCTAGGTTGCTTTTCTCCTTGATCATATCCTATCCATTGTTTCTTGTCATGCCTTCAGGTACTTTTGAGAATAGGTTGACCCCCTAAAATGGCAGCCCCTCAAATATTGGAGCATTGCTATCATGTCACCTCTATTTCTTCTTTGCACTAGACTAGGTAAAGGAAAGGTAAAGGTTCCCCCGCACATGCGTGCTAGTTGTTTCTGGCTATAGGGGCCGGTGCTCATCTCCGTTTCAAAGCCGAAGAGCCAGCGCTTGTCCGAGGACGTCTCTGTGGTCATGTGGCCGGCATGACTAGATGCCAAAGGCGCACGGAACACTGTTACCTTCCCACTGTAGTGAACCCTATTTTTCTACTTGCATTTTTTTACATGCTTTCGAACTGCTAGGTTGGCAGAAGCTGGGACGAGTAACAGGAGCTCACTCTTTTACACGGCACTCGGGATTTGACCCGCAAAACTGCCGACCTTCTGATCGACAAGCTCAGCATCCTAACGCACTGAGCCACCGCATCCCTTTAAGTGTTGAGGGAGATTGAAATAAGAAACTAATAGTATGAATTGCAACCACATGAAATTGGTTTCCTATTACTTTAAGGAGTCTTTGAAAAGAAAGAGGAACAGATAAATATAAAATCACACATACCTTTCCCAGGGAGAGATACAGTTTGATCGGCACTAAGTCGTAACGATACATGCTTACAGTAGGATGAATATTCACATTATTGTAGTTTGTAAATGTGGTTCCTTTCTGGGGAAAATCTGCACTCCATGGTGAGTTTAATATGTTCCATGATTTTAAGCCATGCATACCATGATTTTAATTCCATTACTTTTGGGTAGTGGATGGAGTGTTCCACAAACTTCTTTGAACAACATTAAGTATTCTTGGGTTGGATGATAATAATGTATTATGAAAACCTAATTAATTATTGAGAAGAGGTGAGTGGGAAAAGAACGAAGGGCAATGGTGGAATGCCATTTTATATATTATTTACTCATTTTCATAATGTTAAAATAAAGTCAAATTCTTAAAAAAAAAACACAACCTAGCCAGAACTCTTCAAACTTTCAAAAAAGAGGGTGCCAGGTCTTACTTGAAACTTTGTTTTAAGTCTTTTTCCTCCTTTAAGAGGGAGACAGAAAAGTTTTTCTATCTCAGCCTTTCCCAGCTTGGTGTTTTTCAGACTACAACAACCAGAATCCTCAACTGACTAAGAAATCAAGGATTTTTTTTCCTCCCACCAGGAACTAAGAACATGAAACAACTGTTCAGGATGTTCCAGACATTGCCCATCTTTTAAATTGGCAGCATCCAGAAAACAACAGACTCTTCTAGAAAATTAAGTCATAGAAAAAGAGCCACTTTGGAAAGTCCAGGCTGATGCACTGTGGCAGAAAATGGAACATTCTAGAGAGAAGTAGCAAAAATACCATTGTCTTTTTCCCCCACATATTCCTAATTGAGCTGGATAAGGTTAACTGAAGACATTTTGGCTGCGATTTCTCTGCAGCTTATGATTTTTTTTTGCTAATTTGAAGCATACTGCCTCTGCGACACTAATTTTAAGGGAGTACATTTAGAAATCTGTATAGTTAAGACCAATTTTTATCTCTTGATTTCATACACATAAATTATGAAAAACCTTCACAATTCAATAGCTCTGTTATTGAACTGGGTTATTAGCTGTTTGGATATTTTGCATTCAGAAACGCACAGATGATAGTTAGGATAGCAAATAAAACTTAAAGCCATAATTAATTGAAACACCCCCCCAAATACAATAATATAATGATAAAAAACCCTTCTTCCTAATTAAGAGAAATATATTTGCCTGCCATCCTAGTCTTACACGTTTTTGTAG
Source organism: Vipera ursinii (assembly GCF_947247035.1). NCBI lineage: Eukaryota > Metazoa > Chordata > Lepidosauria > Squamata > Viperidae > Vipera > Vipera ursinii. The sequence continues at coordinate 93,746,261 of NC_139518.1, read as the reverse complement.
GGAATTTCAAAACCTGGAAACCTCCTAAGAAACACTACGGAGTTTCTCATTTGATTACTTGCAAAACCCAGAGAAAGTCCATTTTTCCCATGTTTTAAACATTGGTCACCTCTGTTTCGTAAACCAAGTAGCTGTAACGCTGGGTAACGCAAAGGAAGCTTCCAACAGAGGACCAGAAGCTTCACAGATCAGGAGGTGCAGGTCTGGCAGCTGCAAAAATGGAAACGATCATTATATATAGAAAAAAAGACACCGAGAAATCTTCTCTAGCATGTCAGTTTTTTGCAGCACCACCTCTTAGCTCTTTGCAGAGAATTTCCATTCTAGTATGTGATCCATCTCAAGCTTTGGTCTCTCGGGATATTTTCTTAAGTTTTTGCAATTAATCTTTTTTTTTTTGGTGGTGGCGTGGAGTGTCCATTTTTGCTGTACACTACCTCCTTCCCCCAAAAAACCCCTTGACATTTCAGGTCAATGACACCAGAGTACTTCATGAGTGGATTTATCTGTCTTGATCATATAAATGGACTGCATTATTTTATCACCCTCGTTTTGCTTTTAGAGTGACTTAGGGAATATGACTAAGGAACATTAGCCTTCTGCCAACAGTTATATTCCCAAGTAGACAATTTATTTATTTTTATTTTAATTCCATTTATATCCCGCCCTTCTCCGAAGACTCAGGGCGGCTTACAAGCTTAGCAGTAGCCTTCATTCTATGTATATGCCTGCTTATTAGGGCTTTCACAACCCCCCAAGCAGCATTATTACAAAGTCAGCTTATTGCCCCCAACAATCTGGGTCCTCATTTTACCTACCTCGGAAGGATGGAAGGCTGAGTCAACCTTGGGCCTGGTGGGATGCGAACCTGCACTAATTGCAGGCAGCTGGTGTTACTTACTTTACTGCAAGGGTGCAGGCTGAGATCGGACCAACCTCACAATTTTAATTTCACTTGCTCCCTCATTCTTCCAGACATAAATTGGTCCGTTTCTGTGCTTTGTGCTTTTTATAATACATTTTGCAACCAAACTTCTCTGCTATAGAAAGCCCTGTTCCGTTTTGTTTGGTGACGTGAAGAGATCATCATGCTTTGTTCAGCAATGATGATTGAATTTGAATGTTCTTGTTTCTATGCACTTAATAAGGAATATACAGAGAAACACAATGATCATCACCCGTGGTGGGATTCGGCCAGTTCGCACCAGTTTGGCAGAACCGGCAGCTACCGTAATTTTTTTGTTGCTCAGGCCCAGAATGGACTTCCGGAAGCGGCATCCACACAGAGAACCAGTTGTTCACCTATTTGAATCCCACCACTGATCACCACAAATCCAATAGAGAACTCTTGACTGTCTCAGAATATTTGGGCAATGGCCAACCTCTACTTAAATTTTCAAACAAAAAAACAAAAAACCTTCCTGGTTGGCTATAATTCTTAAAAAGAAAACCAGATTTGCCTCTCCTTATCTGTCATCAGTGTATCTCTTTCTTGTGATTAAGTCCCCTATTTTATGATTAAAAGTAAAGTCTTCGAAATGGGTTCTATTAGCTTGAATGTTATCACTGTGCAGAAACAGGAGTCTTTTTAATCAGTCAGATTTGATGAACATGAAATTACACTCAGATGTCAAATGTTGGCATGTATCTGTGAGTACATGCTGGATTTGATTCTGATGAGGAGCTGATTTCAATTTCACCCTTCAGCAAATGAAGAAAATCCAGCAACTGTGGAGTAAGATGGTCCACGGGACACCTTGCTGTTAAATGGGAATGATACAGGCATAGGGAAGAGAGATATAGTAACCAGGCCCTGCTCTCAGGTATTTCGTCCTTGTTCAGTTTATCTAGCTTTTCTGGGCAAGATTAAATATTACGTTGTGGTATCATCAGAGGGCAATAGAAGAAGGGGTTGACAGAGAATGAGGTGGCTGGATGGAGTCACTGAAGCAGTAGGCGTGAGCTTAAATGGACTCCAGAAGATGGTAGAGGACAGGAAGGCCTGGAGGAACATTGTCCATAGGGTCGCGATGGGTCAGACACGACTTCGCAACTAACAACAACAAATCATCAGAGGAGGATTTCATTGTAAAGGAATGAAAATGATACACATCCTTCCAAGAGATCCACTTCTAACTTTGTTTTTTTTTTCCTCAACTTCTTCTCCAATAAATATTTCATCTACTGAATCCTCTAATTTCCCTGGAATGTCGCTTTCAGAGACTACGGCAACTGTAGCTTGAAAGCTGCCCATCCATTTTTTTTTCTTAGTTATGCTTGGGTTCAACAAACAATTATTTTCTTCATTGGAAAGGTTGGCTGTGATAAACCTGTGGATTTCTGTCCTCATGTTTCTGCTTTTCCTTGAGCTAACTAACTTCTTTATGCGCTCCTTTTCTTTAATCTTCTGGATGGACCTTCCTGTCACACGGACACAACATCTGACCATGTAGCAGTTGAAACAGGTTACTTTTCCAGAGAAAGGGAAGGCAGCTAATCACAAAATGTCTGCTGATGCGTTGTTCTTCTGGGCATAAATTTGTAGATGCGATGTACAGCTTCACTGGCATCGAAACAACTTGATACTGTTAGTAAGTGGACTGCAATGCCAGGAAAAGAATGGAAACATCCCGATGTTTGCATCAGACAATTATCAAAATATTCTCTCATTTGTAGTGTGCAGAAATCCTTTTCTCACCCAGTCGGTTTAAAAATGATTTGAACGTTCCCAAAAGCCAGAAGGGGAATGAGGAATTTGCCAAAAAGGATGTAATTCCAATGATGACAACTCTTAGGTGAGTGAATCAAATATTCTCCACTATAAAAGGTATTTCTGTAATTTCTTCCCTTATATTTCCTTGTTGCTAGGCCTCAAGATACTGTCAATCAGAATGAGTGAAGAAGAAAGGTTAAGGTTTTCTGGATAAAAATTTGGTGGAATATGCAGAAGATTTTTAAGCAAAGGATAAAGTTTTGTCCGCAACTCTTCTTGTTGGGAATAATCACAGATGCTACGGTTGTGGACACTAAGTTGATGTTAAATTTAATTACGGCAGCAAGACTTTTAATAGGTCAGTATTGGAAGAAAGAGGAACTGCCGACCATAGAAGAATGGACTTTAAAGGTTTCCGACCTGGCAGAGATGGCAAAGATTTCGGCCTACTTGAAAGATCACTCGCAAGAACGTTATATTACGGAATGGAGAAAATGGATTGAGTTTATCCAGAATAAGTATAGGGTTAAGAAGTTTCATGTAGCATTTGAATAAGTCTTCCTTCTTTTTTTCTTTTTTTTATTTCTTTTTTTTCTTTCTTCTCTATATATATTTAATATTACTAAGGTTTGTATTATCCTATACAAGCTAGAGAGTGATGGATTTTAGAGTTTATGGTTGTTAGTATATGGTTGTTTATGATTGCTTTTTTTTTCTATACCTTGTATTTAGCTCTGGGAAGTCGGGGGGGGAGGGGGGGAGGGGTAGGGGGGGAGGGAGAGGGGAGGGGGAGGGGGGACTGTTAAAGATAAACTGTTTGTTAAAACTTTTCAATAAAAAAAAGAATGAGTGAAGAAGAGTTACTTGTGTACCAATGGGTTCTGCAGATTTATTGGCCATGGATCTGTGCTCTTTCCACCTAGCTGGTAATGACGCACGCCCTGATTACACACAATCACCTTAAATGGTTTGCTGTAGGTCAGTGGAGATAAGGAAGGTCCCAGAACCTCACTTGTGTTCTAGAACATAGAACGGGAAAAGGGCATTGAGTCTGAAGCTCATCTTAGTGAGTAACAGCTCCAGGTCTATCTACTTATGGAACATTGTCCAGTTTAAACTGTATGTCTGAATAGGTTGAGGGTGGGCAGTTCTAGCTGGCTGGGGGAAAAAGGCTAGGACGATGCAGGAACATGTGGGATCCTTTCCTTTTCTTGGTCCTGTAATCCTGTGACAATTTTTATTTGGTTATTTATTTGCATTATCAAATTTAAAGTCCACCCATTTCGCTGGCAGAGTAACCCTGCGAAATTAATAGTGCAGGGTGAGGATTTTTTTTGTTGTTTTGACCTGCTTTAAATTAAAATCTCAGTCTGTGTACGTGTGCAAATGCATGTGTATACAAATATAAATATGTATATAATTTATTCCTGCCTTGGATCAATTTAGCTCTGGCATACTTTCATCCCATTTTTAGCATCATTATGTATTTACAACAAAGTAAATGCCTCATGCAGCTTGTAATTAGTCATGTCACCAGGGGATTGGAAAATGTGGGGAAGCGTTGCCTCCAAACTGATTAAGAAAGAAGGGATTTAAAATTACAGGAAAGTGGCTTTGCATGTTGCTATTTCTGCTTTTGAGGCAGAAGCATTAAGCGAGCAGCAATCCTTGACAGACAGGAACATATCAAGATAGATTACCAAATATTTACTGAGTAACTCAAGGAGAACAGGAACTTCTTGCCTCTCTTTTTTTTAAAAAAAAAAGTTGTATTAATACTCTGCCATCCAGATCTGACTGTTGAGGAATATTAATAAGTATGCTAACATTTGTTAAATGAAGAAACAAAAGCATAATCTGTGAAGCACATTTTGAAAAGTTAACAGCCAAAGAAGGCAGACATTGTCTCATACAAATAGGTACCACTTAACACTCAGAATGAAGCAGTACCGTATTTTCCGGCGTATAAGACGACTGGGCGTATAAGATGACCCCCTACATTTCCTGTTAAATTATAGGGTTTGGGCTATACTCACTGTATAAGACTACCCCTCTTCCAACGCACACCAAATAAAAATTAAAAAACATCAGATTTGATTTTAATATGGTAATTTTAATTCAAATGCTTATGACATGCAGGTACTTAGTAGGAAAACTGTCACTTATAAACATAAGGCTGTTTGTCATCAAACATGTAAACATAAAACAGTGCAAGTGGATTAAACTTTTCCTAATTCACTCTAAAGCTTTCCCAAATGGGAGATCCGCTCCAGGTTTTCCAGCCAGCCCGCCCAGTTCCTGAGTCAAATGTGTCCTTAGAGCTAAGCAGCTGCTCTGGCTGCTGCATTCCCCACCTGCCCTTCAAGTTGGGATAGACTGCAGCTGCTCTTCAACTTTAGAAGGAAAGACGCCCAGACCCCAGCCTGTAAAGAAAATCACAGACTGCAGCTTCTTCTCCAATTGGTCCCGCTTTCCCTGCGCAGACCAAATGGGAGATCCGCTCCAGGTTTTCCAGCCAGCCCTGTCCCTAAAGTTTCAGCACCCGGCGTATAAAATGACCCTTGACTTTTGAGAAGATTTTCATGGGTTAAAAAGTCATCTTATACGCCAGAAAATACGGTAATTAAAAATAGACTGAACTATGCAAAGCCTTGTACAACCCAGGTCTGTTTTCTAAATTGCCAGGAATGTTGAGAAATATTTAAGATGGATACACTGGCAAAATTCACTCTTAATGCGTAAAGGATGGTGAGGCTGACGGAAGAGATAATGCCTTGTCTTCCCATTTACGGTTCATTACACTGAAAATTGTATGTCTAGGGAATTCTAGTCAAGTTTGGATTTCCTCTTATTCTGACAAAGATTTTGTTGAATTTGTTGTTGAGTACAGAATAAAAACATCTTTCATAATGATTTCATGAAGCTCTGTAGGACAGTTGAATCAACTTTACCGATATTTTATTGTGCTGAAGAATATATGTTTACAAACTTTTTCAAAAGTTGCCAAAGGAGAATTTCAGCCAGCTACTCAGGAAAAAAATAGTTATATTGAGGATAGAGATGAGATCTTTGATGAATTAGTCAAACTGTTAAAAACAGGAATTTAGAGAATGTACACTTTCTATCATTTATGTATTTTGCAGTCTGTTTACTCTTATTTACTCTGGAAAACTTCCTCATGAACTAACAGTCCCACAAAAAGAAATTTGAGCAGGAGAAGTTACCCAACTTTCAGAAACCTACAAATTGGGTTTCTGAAAGAGAAATAATGGGATATTTCATTATTATGTTTAATTTGAAGCACTATCTTCAAAGTAAAGGAACTTTATTGGATTGTAGTCAGCTCTCAGTTGAGTTGGAATTGTCACCTTACTTCAGTTATGAAAATTTTGTTGCAAAAAATATGATTTTTTATTTAAATAAATACAGAGTCCAGAAATAGGCAAGGTAAGTGGAAGAGATGGAGATATTGTGGTCTCTTCACCTTTTTTGTGAGCCAGACTATGATTTTGTCAAGGAATTCTCAGATACCATGTTTTATTCCATGAATAGATAGATCTGAATTGGAGCTTAACTGTTCTACTGTTCAGAAACCTTGTCAATTTGAGAGTGCCAAAGCTACTCATCTGTCAAACTCCTATTAGGAACTGTCAATCTCTTCCTTGTATTCTAGGATAATGGCTGTGAGAAAAGATCTGAAGATTATTTTAAGATGATCTTGCCGCTACACTGAGGTTTAGATCCACCAATGCTGATTCTTGTCTATCCTTTATGGAGCAGTCAAAGCCACAAAAACTCGTGAAGGCAATTATGTACAGAGAATTTCCTGAATGGCCTTCTGCAAATCCATTGCCAGAAAGTAATAGGGCAGACATGTCAAACACAAGGCCCGGGGGCCGGATCCGGCCCGTGAAGTGGTTTCATGTGGCCCGCGAAGCCATCCTGGAAACAGTGAGGGAACGGCCCCCACTGCCTTAGCCCTGGCCCAGAGACCCTCCTCCTTCCAGAGACCCTCAGATCTGTCCCACTCCTGCCCAGGCCCCCATAGGCACCCTTGATGCGAACAATGTAGAGCTGGCCACGACCACCCAGTAGGCCATACGCACTGTAGCCACGCCCACCCAGTAGGCCACGCCCACTCCGGCCATACCCACCCGGCCCCCTGAGGGCAACCGCAATGCTGATGCGGCCCTCAATGACATTGAGTTTGACACCCCTGTAATAGGGGGATTTGATTTTGAGGTAGTTTGGTGGAGTTGATAAAACACACACACAGACACACACACACACACACACACACAAACACAAATGTGATATATCTGGAGAGAAATGAAAATGTTCTTTATCCTTTGAGAAGGTAGTTACAGAACATTTGGGTAGAGCATGTTCAATGAAATCTGAAGGAAGAAAAAAAAGGTAGAGCTCCATTATAAAAAAATATGAAAAGAGCTTCTGGTGTTATTACTTTACTTCAGTTAATTTCTCTAGCTAGTTATTACTATAACAATGATATTCACTCCTTAGGTCTTTTAGAAAAACACACTGCCTGAAAAAAAAAGTTTAAGGTCTTCCTTTGTTCCTCAGCAGCTAGGTAGGAATTCTCAAAATTATGCTCATTTGCCACTGCGAGACAAATGTTAGAAAGAATGGGAAAATGTGCCAATAGGGTTTAGCTATGCTGAGGTAATAATACCATAAATAAGAGAATCAATCTTGCCCTTGACAAATTTCCATGAAAAATATCTAAAAGAAATCAATGTTCCTTGCAATGTGATAATTGTGAAGCATTTAGCTGTGTTTTGCTGTGAGTTTCTTTCAACTCTCCTTTAATATTTCCTTTTCAGTCCCTCTTTCAAAATAAAATTGGTCAAAATAATAGCAAATGGGAATATTGGGGTAACTTCATGTATCAACAGAATCAACGACATGCCTGAACAATTTATTTTGGTTAAAGGTAGCTTCTTTGAGAAGTTAACTTCTTTAAAGACATGCTATTCATAAAGAGTATTTTCCTCAAAATATCCAGTGGAAATTTATGAAAAATTCAACATATCCTTTTCTCTCTCATCCAAAGCTAATTAATGCAGAAGGCTGTTGACGTTTCACTGATTTTCAAGATGATTCAAGTGAATTATAGTATTCATTTTGTTCTCTATCATGTTTAGGATTAAAAACCTAAAGACATAAGTTAAGCATTTGAGGGGATGGAATTGAGAAGTTGGCTAATGGCAAACAGTTCTATTTTTCACCTCAGGTAAAAAGTTTGAGCCAGTACAACTTGAATCAGGTTAAACTTTATTACTTTATAACTTTATGACTTTATAACACTTAGTGAAAAGTTGGAAAAAGATATGTGATTTCAAAAATGTTTGTTCGAGTGGAGAATCAAATCTGGTTTTGTCTTGTTGCCATTAATTCCTACAGTGGAAGCGTAGATAACAAAGATGATGGAATTAGTAGAGATTGTGGGACTGACTGCTTTAATTAAAGGGAAGAATTTATCTAGTTTTGTGATACCAGTAAAGGAGAAAGCTTGCACTGATGTATGTTACCTAGTTTTGGTAACATCTTGCAAGAAAACAGCCAAGCTCAGAGAGCATCAAGACCCCTTCATCTAGTTTTGTTTCTATTTGGAAATTGCTCCTGGACTTTCTGCTCAAAACTGGGGGGTGGGGGAAGGAAACTTTTTGATTTTAGATTTTTTTATTTATTTTTATTTATTTATTTTAATTCCATTTATATCCCGCCCTTCTCCGGCTTACAAGCTTAGCAGTAGCCTTCATTCTATGTATATGCCTGCTTATTAGGGCTTTCACACACACACCCCAGCGGCATTATTACAAAGTCAGCTTAATTGCCCCCAACAATCTGGGTCCTCATTTTACCTACCTCGGAAGGATGGAAGGCTGAGTCAACCTTGAGCCTGGTGGGATGCGAACCTGCACTAATTGCAGGCAGCTGGTGTTACTTAAGGAGGCATTAGCCCACTGCTCCACCAAGGCTCTGTTTTGATGATTGTTGTTGTTGTTAGCTGCGAAGTCGTGTCCGACCCATCACGACCCTATGGACAATGTTCCTCCAGGCCTTCCTGTCCTCTACCATCTTCTGGAGTCCATTTAAGCTCACGCCTACTGCTTCAGTGACTCCATCCAGCCACCTCATTCTCTGTCGTCCCCTTCTTCTATTGCCCTCCACCTTTCCCAGCATTAGGCTCTTCTCCAGTGAGTCCTTCCTTTCCATTAGGTGGCTGAAGTATTTGAGTTTCAACTTCAGGATCTGGCCTTCTAAAGGGCAGTCAGGGTTGATCTCCTCTAGGACTGACCGGTTTGAATGCCTTGCAGTCCAAGGGACTCGCAGGAGTCTTCTCCAGCACCAGAGTTCAAAGGCCTCAATTCTTTGGCGCTCAGCCTTTCTTATGGTCCAACTTTCACAGCCCTACATTGCAACTGGGAAGACCATAGCCTTGACCATACGCACTTTTGTTGGCAGTGTGATGTCTCTGCTTTTTAGTGTGCTGTCTAGATTTGTCATGGCTTTCCTCCTGAGGAGCAAGCGTCTTTTTGATGATTAGAATGATTTTATTATTATAGAAATGACTTCAAATGTTGTGAAATGTAAAGCCAAAGATCTGAGGTTACATTTTTTCCTGTTTTTTACTGCCCTGAAAAATGTCAGAAGTCGCCAATTTATTTTCTTTTTCTTTTTCAACTTTTTTTCTTTTTCTTAGTTTTCTAACTTTTTTCACCCTGTATTTATATTTTATAATAAAACTTAATAAAAAATATCCTGAACTTTTAAGGAGTAACAGATCCTCCAGGTCTCACATGTTAGAGGGGGCCCAGAGATAGCACCAAGCACCTGATTTACTGCCCAGAGTAACTTGTTATGAGATGGGTGGCCACATAAATTTGATGAATAAATAATGTTTTTCAGATTAGCTTCCTCAGTAGAGGAGGCAGAAAGGAGAACTTAGGAACCATCTGCATAAGTCTTTCTCTTCTCTTTTCACCAACACCTCCCAATACCACATGCTATTTGAATAAAGGCAGCTGCACAACTGAAGGAAGAGGAAAGATGCTCTGTGTCCAGTTCCAGCTGAGAAGCCCAATGAAGCAATGGTCAAGAAATGCTTGGCCGATGCAAGGAAAGGAAGAGGAGGAAAGTGAACAAAGAAAGAATCTACAGCACAGGAATCTGTTATTTTTGCCTTTGGTAGACAACAAGGAAACTTGACAGACAATCAAGGTTGACAGACAAAAACTAAATAGCCAAGAGGTTAGGCTAAATATAAGCAGCCGAGGTAGCCTCTAGAGATTGGATAGCAAAGATGCGGATGGTAAATATCTATATTTTGTGAAGCAACTGTTTGTGATGGAATTTTTAGCGGTAGCCTCAGGCCTTCTGAATATTAAGGGAAAGACAGGTGATAAGTGTTGTAGCTTCTTGTTCCTCCCTTTCTGTTGTGGTAGGAGGTAATCATGCATGACAGTGCTGGTTTCGATAAAATGATTCCTCTTCTGGATTCAGGAGTGACCCTATTATACAGACTTTTTAAAAGTTAGCTGCATTTATCCAAGAATGTTGATTTAGAAGATTCAAATACCTTGGTGGAGCAGTGGGCTAATGCCTCCTTAAGTAACACCAGCTGCCTGCAATTAGTGCAGGTTCGAGTCCCACCAGGCTCAAGGTTGACTCAGCCTTCCATCCTTCCGATGTAGGTAAAATGAGGACCCAGATTGTTGGGGGCAATAAGCTGACTTTGTAAAAATGTCGCTGGGGGGGGGGAAAGCCCTAGTAAGCAGGCATATACATAGAATGAAGGCTATTGCTAAGCACATTGTGCTTCAGATTGTAAGCTGCCCTGAGTCTTCAGAGAAGGGCGGGATATAAATGGGATTAAAATAAAATAAATAAAATAAATACATCTGGTGGATGGTCAACATGCTTTCTTATTCCTTTCCCTTTTTAATGTTTTAACTTTTGTGTTTTTTTTTGTTTTTAAAAAAAATAATTAATTAATTTTTAATTGATTTTTAAATCAACAACTCCAGGGCAGCAAATTAAAAATAACAAGAAAAACATCCTCCTCAACAATAGCAACAAAGAAAAGAACAACTTAAAAACATAAAAGACCTAGTGCCACACACATTTCCACGTGAACAACTTCTTAAAATTGGCGATAGTTTCCCTCCAGAGCTGTAGACTGATAAGCATATTAAGAAAAAAGGCATAAGCATAGTAAGAATGACCTCATGATTTTGGACCTCATAGCTCAAAAGTTCCCGTTTGCCTCCTTGTTGTCAAAAATCTAATTAAGAATTACCAGTCAATGGGTATCGTACCAAATGCGCATGTCTTTAACACATAATTGTTAACCTACAGTCATGTTAACAATGACACATTATTCTCTATCAGGCCCACTACAATACACACTCATTGTTTTAAGAGACATAGAGAGGTGAAATCAGCTTCAAGAAAGGGAAGGAGATAACCTGTACATTTCTTGCTCTATGTTGAATTTCACAATGTAGATTTTTTTAGAATGGATAACATATCATCCTTGATCGATTGGAAGCATTGTCAAAGTTTTGGACCGATTATGACTTCCAGTTTCAATAATCACACTGGAGGCAACATGCTGGAGATAACCAGTTTGCTACCAATCATACTGAAGCATTTTTTAGCTGAAAAATTACACAGAATTTCAGCCAATATGAGGTTTAAGAGGATGCTTTTTCCTAAGGCAACTATTGAAAATCAATAAGCAGATACTGGTTTTGTGGAATTCATGATAAAGAGACAGGTAGCAATGAAGTGGAAATTATGCTAAATATGCTACTGTTAAAATTAGCAAGACAATGCTAGTATGTATTTTAAAACATAATGTGCTCTGCAAACTTGTTATATATTGAACAAGAGAGGAACAGTAATTTAAATTAATTCCACATCTGTGAAATGCAGAATATACAATAGCGATTGCAATTGTTTTGTTTTTTTTAAGTGTTGCCAACTGAAGGTTAAAAATAGAAGAACAAGTGTTTCCTAATGAAGAGAATCAATTTTATTTTCGTGGCCTTTTGAAGAGGACAAGATGGTGGTCATACTCTGTTGGACAGGAGTTTTCTAAACAGCATTCAGCAAAATCTTGTCAGATTAATACTTGCCTCTACCCCAGTTTGACATTTTAACTACTAAAAAGCAGTGAATGGAAGGTGATACACGCATGTTCAGCAAAGATGAACAGCTTGATCTAAACCAATTTTTAATCAATCGTTTGAGGAAGACCTGGGTCAGAAACTGAGCTGTTTGGGAGATGGTCATCAGTTCTCCCAAGAGCTTCAAAAGAAACAAGAAAATCTCAACATGTGTACAGTAGCCCTGTGCTTTTCCTTCCTCCTCCTCCTCCTCCTCCTCCTCCTCCTCCTCCTCCTCCTCCTCCTCCTCCTCCTCCATGAAAAATATCTAAAAAAAATCAATGTTCCTTGCAATGTGATAATTGTGAAGCATTTAGCTGTGTTTTGCTGCGAGTTTCTTTCAACTCTCCTTTAATATTTCCTTTTCAGTCCCTCTTTCAAAATAAAATTGGTCAAAATAATAGCAAATGGGTATATTGGGGTAACTTCATGTATCAACAGAATCAACAACATGCCTGAACAATTTATTTTGGTTAAAGGTAGCTTCTTTGAGAAGTTAACTTCTTTAAAGACATGCTATTCATAAAGAGTATTTTCCTCAAAATATCCAGTGGAAATTTATGAAAAATTCAACTCCTCCTCCTCCTCCTCCTCCTCCTCCTCCTCCTCCTCCTCCTCCTCCTCCTCCTCCTCCTCCTCCTCGCCAGGGAAAGAAGTACCCAGGTTGTGTGGGAATGACCTTGGGGAAAGGAAGGGGAGAGGTTGCCCAGGAAACAGATAAGAGAGGCAGGAGCCCCCAATGGTTTAACAGGCAGAGAAAGAAAACGAAGGATCCGCTGAAATGGATAAAGCAGTTCAAAGAGACAATGGGAGGCTTTGTACTTTCAGACTTGCAAGATGGATGACAGCCCTCACCGATAAACCAGACAGGAAGCCCAACCAGGTGAGTTCAATCTATTTTATTGTAGGGCTACGTTAACAGAATCTTTCAAGCATTTGATAATCTGATAATGACAATATACAATGGTAAAAGCCACAATGATATCATTCACAAAGTGATATCATCACTACAAGTCTTTCACACAAAGATGCAGCTGACATAAAGGACATAATTTATCATTTTGGGATGTAATGTCACTTGTTCCCTTCCTTTCCTTTCCCTTCTTCATCCTTTCCTTTCCTTTCCTTTCCTTTCCTTTCCTTTCCTTTCCTTTCCTTTCCTTTCCTTTCCTTTCCTTTCCTTTCCTTTCCTTTCCTTTCCTTTCCTTTCCTTTCCTTTCCTTTCCTTTCCTTCCCTTCCCTTCCCTTCCCTTCCCTTCCCTTCCCTTCCCTTCATATTACCAAATGAAAGTAAGATAATTTGGTTTATAGAACAAAACCAATAAGCACTCAGAGATTCATAGTTTAGGATTCTTAACAGAGATTTTGGTCTCCTTCAAAGGAATCTTGGTCATTTTTCCCCCCAGACTTAAACAAGGATAGGATGCAGTTCCATGCTACCTGCTTAAGAGGTGTTTCAGCTTACATACTTTATTGTTAGCTTCTGTTAGTTGGTTTATTTATTTATTTAGCATATGGTGTTGGTACATGAAAGCCAGGAGTCTGCAGTGTTAATGCAGAGTAGCAGGTTGGTTGCCTAAGATTGCTAGTTCGTTCAGTTCATGGTCACATGCTAGCCAGGGTGCGCCTGAATAGCGCACACAGAGAAGCTAACAGCATTCTGCGAGAATGTTGGCATCATCTGGGCCTTTTTCACCACTGGCTTTTTTTTTTTGCCTCGTATTTGGTCCAATCTGGCGCTGATTCGTTTCTTGCTTTCCCCTAAGTCCCACTTGGGGTAGTACCCATTTATCTACTTGCATTCTGTACTCTTTTGAATGGTTAGGTTGGCAAAAGCTGAGGCAAGTGTGAGGAACTTACACCATCACATGGTTTCTAGGACTTGAACTGCTGGAGTGCAGAGAGATGACCTTCTGCCATTGACAAATCCAGCATCTATAACCTGTTGAGCCACCACATCTCTGTTAATTGGTCATAAATGGAGATCACCAGGGCTTTTTTTTGTCACAGAATGCTCAGAACGGAGTTCCGGCACCTTTTTTGGATGGAACCTTGTAGGGTAGGCAAAGTGGGTTGTATGACATGTGTGAGTTCTGGCACCTTTTTCTTTTACAAAAAAACACTGGAGATTACTATATGTAGATTTAATAAGCTATCTTTAGCCACTGTAGTAACTCCATATCTGAGTTGGGACAGCGGAGGTTCAGATTTTTGTGCCTCCCTATATCTAATTGTAAAAAGGGACGTGGTGGCTCAGCGGGTTAGGACGCTGAGCTTGTCGATCAGAAGGTCGGCAGTTTGGCGGGTCGAATCCCAAATGCCGTGCAGCAGAGTGAGCGCCTGTTACTCGTCCCAGCTTCTGCCAACCTAGCAGTTCGAAAGCACGTAAAAATGCAAGTAGGAAAATAGGGACCACTACGGTGGGAAGGTAACAGCGTTCCGTGCGCCTTTGGTGTCTAGTCATGCCGGCCACATGACCACGGAGACGTCCTCAGACAAGCGCTGGCTCTTCAGCTTTGAAATGAAGATGAGCACCACCCCCTAGAGTCAGAAACAACTAGCATGCGTGTGCGCGGGAACCTTTACCTTTATTAATGCATAAATAGCAACTTCATCAATATTGCCTTTATTTCAGCAATACATTCCCAGCTACAACAATACAAAAAAAAAAAAGAAAAGAAAAGAAAAGAAATCCCAGATGGGTTTCAATATCTGGGAATACCATGATCAATAATGACAGCCTTTCATAGGAACTCAAAGCTAATCCTTTTTCACTGTGTGAATAAACCTCTTGTACATTCAATAGAGAACATTCCTCTGAGGGAATGTTTTTTCTGCTGTATCCTATGAATCAGCTGTGTGCTACAAGCATCACAAATGGTGTCTGTCATGACATGGAAATCTTGCTTGCCTTCTGGAACAACATCTGCCCCTGAGATTCCTCTAGTCCCCACCCTAGGCGTGTTGAGTCCTCCAGACCTGGCTGATCCCCCCACCTTTTAACAGAATAACAGAGTTGGAAGGGACCTTGTCCAACTCTCTCGTCAACCAGAGACTCTGTACCACTTTAGATAAGTGTCTACTTAAAAGCCTCCAGTGTTGGAGTGTTCGCAACTTCTGGAGGCAAGCTGTTCCACTGATTCATTGTTTTCATGGTTAGGAAATTTCTCCTTAGTTCTAGGTTGCTTCTCTCTTTGATTGGTTTCCATCCATTCTTGGTCAGAGGGAGTGACCAACTCTTGTCTGGCATTGTAGTGTTTTTGGTTGTTGTTACTTCTCAGGACTCTTCCTATTTAGGTTTTGTTCTCTTTGAATTTCTATTTTTTAACTGTGGTTGTAGGCCACTCAGAAAGTCCACTTGTGACTAAATGGGGCAATCTATGCATCTCTTAAACAACTAAAAAATATTCATCCTAACTCAAGGAGGAATATGATGCAGTAAAGTAGCATCTACTGTCAAGAACCAATTTTCATCTTTACATCTTTCCTTTTATCCAAGTGTATTACCTTTACCCTACATTTAGCTTATTCTTATCTCTACATTTACTTTTGCCCTGTTATCCCCTTGTCAGAGTTTCATTTTAATTTTATTCCTTATTTTTACTTTATGCCTCCCCTGTTGAGAAACTCAGGCTGATCCCTGAAGCCGCAGGAAGGAGAGACTACACTACAGTTTTTATTTTTAACTGCAATTGTTTTTTTTTAACCATCCTGTGGAGCAATGTCCACTGTCTCTGTGACAACGACCCATCTGCCATTGCCAAGGGGACAGAACGGCAAGCAAAAGTCATCCAAACTTAAGTCAAGGAAGTGTAAGAGAAAAACCAAGAATATATCTATGCAGGAAGAGTTCAGGGGTAAAGAAGAGCACTACAAACTTTCTGGGCAACCCACCATAGAAGAGTAGATGCAGCATGCGCACACCTCAAGTGAGTTACATTCTCACACCTTTTACAATAAATAAGCAATGCTTGACCAGGAAAGCTAAAGGCAATTTCTGTTGAGGACAGAGTACAAATAGATATACGGTAAAGGTAAAGGTTCCCCCGCACGTGCATGCTAGTCGTTTCCGACTCTAGGGGCCGGTGCTCATCTCCGTTTCAAAGCCGAAGAGCCAGCGCTTGTCTGAGGACGTCTCCGTGGTCATGTGGCCGGCATGACTAGACGCCAAAGGCGCACGGAACGCTGTTACCTTCCCACTGGAGTGGTCCCTATTTTTCTACTTGCATTTTTTACTTGCTTTCGAACTGCTAGGTTGGCAGAAGCTGGGACGGGTAACAGGCGCTCACTCTGCTACGCGGCACTCGGGATTCGACCCGCCAAACTGCCAACCTTCTGATTGACAAGCTCAGCATCCTAACCCACTGAACCACCCTGTCCCTTAAATATGGGGTACCATACTTTTATTTCTATTTATTAAATTTCTATGTCATCCATCTCCGTGATACAGCAACTCTGGAGAGCTTACAATATAATCCAAAAAATTAAATATGCCCTGGCTTAAAGCTGATGTGTTTGCATTGTGTGTGTTTTTGTAACATTTTAGGAATGAGAGTGCAGTTCAAACGTATGGATGCAATAATCTCTCAGGTAAGAAGCCATAAAAGAAGCCATAATTAAGCAGATAGAGTACTTGGATGAGGAGGTGTCAGCATTTCTGTGAAATCTTTGTCCCTGTGCAATAGGTAGGCTTTGCTCAAGAATCATTTCTTTTCAGGGGGAAAAAAAAACCCCAGCTAAGAGGAAATGCTTACAAAATGGCTAAGGACAGCAGCTTAAAAATATCGCTCTTCAAAGGACCTCGGGTCGAGTGGCTGTGGGGTAAAACAACTGTTAGTTATCTGTGGAGATAAGACTTAAACTCCAACGAAACTCAATCTGCTGTAAAGAGCGAGGCAAGCAAACTGCAAATGCATAAGAAAGGCAATTTATCAACTGCAACTGGGAAAGCAAGATTTGTCCTTTTTTTAAAAGACTGTTCTTGATTCTGTGTAACAACAACAAGATGGGAGACATCTCAAGAGTTTTAAAAGGGATGCATAAGGCTGGAATATATAGAGAAGGAATTAAACTGAACTGCCAGGGTGTGAGACGAAAGGAAGTGGTTCAACTGCAATTCATATACGCCAATTGCTGAATTCAGCACTTTTGGCAGAATTTAGGTGTGACTGGATTGGAGACGGGCAGAGGGAGAAGGAGCTAAAACTTAAGAATGCTTTGACGAGGGGCATGGGACTTTCCATTCTATTGTGTTTTACTTTACATTTTAAATTTATTAGAATTTTATTCACACCCGCCCCCACCCCCTTTATTTGGTACTTGGGAAAAACAATTTAATCTTACCGTAAAAAAGACGCGGTGGCTCAGTGGGTTAGGACGCTGAGCCTGTCGATCAGAAGGTCGGCAGTTTGGCGGGTCGAATCCCGAGTGCCGCGTAACAGAGTGAGTGCCTGTTACTCGTCCCAGCTTCTGCCAACCTAGCAGTTCGAAAGCACGTAAAAATGCAAGTAGAAAAATAGGGACCACTACGGTGGGAAGGTAACAGCGCTCCGTGCGCCTTTGGCGTCTAGTCATGCCAGCCACATGACCATGGAGACGTCCTCGGACAAGCGCTGGCTCTTTGGCTTTGAAACGGAGATGAGCACCGGCCCCTAGAGTCGGAAACAACTAGCACTCATGTGCGGGGGAACCTTTACCTTTAAAAAAGATAGGAGAGTGGAACATTTTCTTTTTCAACAAATGCCCTTATAAAAGCCGAGGAGAATGGACTGCTCATTAGCAATGGAGTGCAAATGTAAGTAATTACTTTTTAGACATGAGATGTCAGCTTTACAGACTGCGAGTGGGGACATCTATCTTACAGAAAATTTTAAATAAGGGGGGGAAAAAAGTATGGCCCGCTGATATGATATACTTTAATTATACGATATACTTTAATTATATGATACACTACAATTGTGATATCTCAGTGTCATCTATTTGGGGAGTGTCCTTCTCATGAAAATGATCAAATGCATAAATTATATTTGGCCTGACAGCTCTGAACATAGAAATAGCTACCGCAGAGACCCAATGCTTCTTTTCACTTACATTTTTAAACAGAACATTTTCAGCCCTTTTACACTGGAGGCTTGGAAGAAATGTGGGGCGACCGTTAACAAACCCACCCACCCCTTAGCAGAGCAGGCATGCGATTAACAGGAAAGGATGTAGGGATATTAATTTAATTCCATTGTTGCAGATTTCTGAGTGCCTTATGGGCAGGAAAGGAGAGAGCTGGTAATAGTGATCATAAGCTCATTTAATAAATAATATAAGTCCTTATTCCCAGATGGAAGGATTGGTGCCGTATCTTTTCTGGAACACATTTCGATTCAGTTTTCTGTACAATCATTTTCTTATTGTACAGAGGCATTGTCAAATTTCTGGCTATGGAGCAGAAACCCTCATGATAGCCAGATAACTTATTGTAAGGCCCTAAACTCTTTCTCAGATATATTAAAATACTTGGCATGAAAGAGTTCAGGATGCAGGAACAAAGAAATTGAGATCAATAAGCAAAATTTATTCCAATTTGAAAACCAACCTGTGTCTGATTTGTGTACTGATTTTGTCTCAGATGTGACAGATTCTCAGACGTGGTTATTAAGCACGGAACATTCGCTTGTGGAAGGAATGATCTGAGAACGTGACGTGTAATAAAATCCTGGAATTCAAGCTATGACACAACCCCCAGGCATACAATATTCTCAAGTCTACAGGCTTCGCTAACTGATGCACACAGTGTGATCTGAAACAGATAATAATATCGCCTCTGTAGATGATAAATGCATGGGGGCCTGTGTTATTAGTTAGGAAAAATGTGCTGGGAGAAGATTTGGAAACAGATGTAAAGCTATCAACAGTGGTACCAAGGCAGGTGTAAAACGATAAGGCAAATGTGTTTCCTAGCAGGTCTAGAATATAAATGACTCTTGCTAATTTCCATGGAAAATAGAATAAAAAAGTCTGCAGTACATGAAGCCAAGATCATACTAGAAGGAGCGAATAGAAAGAAGCATGCATCAAAGTACAATGGAAACCAGACAGCTAATCAGCTAAAGAAGAATAATTGATTATAATCCAAGCTTATACCTAAAAAAGACAGCAAGAAAACCTTGATTCCTGTGCATAGAATTAGCTTGGACTTTGTCCTTAACTAGTGATGGATTTGCAAGATGAAAGTGGAAGACAGAATCGCTATACCAATTATAATCCCAGAGCAGGCAGCCAAATATTCAATTATGTTTGATAATTATGTCACACTTTAACTGATAGAGGAAGATCACAGATCTTTACTTACCTTAAGACTATCCCTTTCTTTAGCCAACATTAGGCTCCAGAGAGGATTTATAGACAAAATTAACATGACACAAGTAAAACAATAATAAATCCATCTGTCAAGTTGAAAAACAGACCACAAAATGGCAAAGGTAGAAAACCAAATTCTTCATGAAGAAAGAAATACAGGTAGATGGGTAAGGTAGTCAAAGGCAGGCCAGAACTGAAGCTCACAATGAAAACCAATGGTTCTCCACCCATTCCAAAAGGAAATCCTTCCATCCAGATGTTGCTGAAGTTCAGTTGTCAAAAATTGGTGAATGATTAAGGTGGCTAGATTGTTATTAGTATCTCTCCACCCAATATTCCTTTTTTTAGTTTTGTTTTGATAGTTTTTAATCTTTTAATAAATATATACTAGAAATAAATGATCACTCACTTCCTTCCATCTACAGATGAGCCCCTTGATCATAAGAAAACCAGGAGCTCTACCAGGGGTGGTCCACAAAGATCTTGTCCAAATTATTCTGCCAATCTTTCTGCAGTCACTCTCTGTCATGGTATTGGAGAGAAAAGAAAGCTGAGCTTTTCAAGTCTATATTATTGTATCTGGGAATGATTGTTTAATATACCTCATCTTAGCAGAGGAGGGAGGAACAAATTTCCAGGTCAAAGTCCATTCTAGACTAACCCTAACCCTAACCCTAACCCTAGACTTTATCAGAGGTGCATCCCAGGACTCATAAGTGGTTCCAGGAACATTTGACTTAAAAAGGTAAAGGTAAAGTTTCCCCCGCACATGCGTGCTAGTCGTTTCCGACTCTAGGGGCCGGTGCTCATCTCCGTTTCAAAGCCGAAGAGCCAGCGCTTGTCCGAGGACGTCTCCGTGGTCATGTGGCCGACATGACTAGACGCCAAAGGCGCACGGAACGCTGTTACCTTCCCACCGTAGTGGTCCCTATTTTTCTACTTGCATTTTTTACATGCTTTCGAACTGCTAGGTTGGCAGAAGCTGGGACGAGTAACAGGTGCTCACTCTGTTATGTGGCACTCGGGATTTGACCCACCAAACTGCCGACCTTCTGATCGTCAAGCTCAGTGTCCTAACCCAGCTTCATTTAAATGTAATTAAATCAACCCTCACTGATGCAGTTAATAATCTTTCTTCCTCTAACATAAAAAAAACTGATAAAGACCTCTGTTTATTTGATTTATACTCTGCCTCTCATCCAGAAATTCAAGGCAGCATACACAATGAAGTTTTCATCTATTTGCTTTCAGGTCAGTCTTGGCAACTACATGGAGAAGTCCATTTTCTTGGCAACTTATTCAGAAGTGGCTTGCTAGTTCCCTTTTCCTAGAATTGGGTGAGAGTGACTCCAGTCATGGAAAAATAACTTCCTTAGTTTTCATAGTCTTCAGCAGACCTTACAAATACATACCAATCAAAAACCCAATATCCTGACAAAAACCAAACATTATTTTACTTATTTTCAATACATGATTTGCCTAAGAAATACCATTTTTGAGGAAAAAGCATGCTGTATACAATTCACATCCAGTAATCCATATCATAAAATCATTTAAGGGCACAAGCCTTTTTAAATGACAGATTAAATCGCATAAAACCTAATCAGATCAAAGCTTAAAGCTCTTTTAAGAGCTTGGGGGGAAAAAGGAAGCTTAGCTTAGCTCTGAAAAGAGCACTGTGAAGAGCATGTTATTTTCATTTCTGACCTGGAACTCAAGACTGTATAAAATGGCAGAATGGTTTGAGATGGTTCTTTCATTGTTTCAAAAATTGGTTATGAGTTTGGGGGTAGGCGAAACTGACCCAGGCTATTTGGTGTCTGGATGCATAGCCTTAGAAGTCATTCAAAAGAGTTTGATTATCCAGAACCACCTGGAATTAAAGCCTCACCCTACACATTGCTGTAGATGAACCTTTGAGAGGGGTACTTATAAAATGAGGTGTTAAAACTGTTATTTGAAATGGGCTTTTTTGCAAAATATTAAAGTTCTCACTGCAAGAAACAGGCAAACAATAGCCATCAGGGTTGAACCTGGCTTTGGGATCCAATCTATCCATTAGATAGCACTATTGCTATCCTAAGGCAAGAATGAAGGCAAGGCCCTCTTAGCGGGTGGAATGAACAAAGAGAGGTGGTCAGAGTTGATGCATAGTACACTTCAGATTGCTGTTCTGCTTCAGGAGGTGTGTGTATGTGTGTGGAGGACACTTTTCTTCAACCCAATGTAGGGGCTGTCCTGTTGCTATCTAACAAATGAGTCCTCCCAGTTATCACAATAACTGGGAGCTCTCTCTCTATAATCAGAATGAAAGAAGCTATTATTCAGACCTCAGGATGTTGAGAAACTGCAGAGGACAACAATTAATTTTATCAGCAGTCTGACTGACGAGGACAGACTGATGGGGACTGTTAATGGATTTTGTGTGTGGTGCAGCCACAGAGATCAGGTAGACACCACAAGAATGCTAAAATGTCATTGCATGAATGATGATGTCATTGCCCCAAAGAAAGAATTCCATGCTTGTGTGAAGCAAGTTCAGAATTTGCACCATGGGGATGATGCTGTTCTGTCCCAGCCTACATGAGTCCTTGTTATGCTCACAAGGAGAAACCCCTCTTCCAACAAGCAGGCAGGAACCACAAGAAAAACCAAAACCCCTTTTATTATTCACAGACCTGAGTTAGTGTCCAAGGCAAACAAACACGGTTCACAGAAACTCGATCCTCAACACAAACAGTTGCCTTCAGCAACCAGCATCTCTCACACCTTCCTTTTTATAATGCAACCATGGCATGGCTTCCTAATGCCTTCTCCTTTGCCTTTGGAGCTGCCCCATTGCATTCCTCTGTCCTACTTACTTCTCTTGCCTGTGCTTTTGTGCATCCTGGATTTGTCCCAACTGTTCCTCATCACTGTCCAACTCAGGCTCCCAGCACAGCTGTGTCTCAGCCTGAGCCCGAGTAGAGGGGCCGGGCTTCTCATCCAACTGTAAGTCTTGGAGCTCCTCAGAGCCTTCCTCTGACTCTGTTGTCACTCCAGGACCCTCCTCCTCCTCCTCTGATTCCTCAGACTCACCTGCCAGATCCACTGGCTGGTGAGGAATCACAACAGATGCCATCAAATGACATGATATCACATGATACCCCCCTGTCCTACATAGGCACCCATGTGCTGTCATTGGTGTTCAGGTCCTATAGCTCTGAATGCCATCTTATAACAAAGGAGAAACAGATCCAGAAGGAAACAATTTACTTCAGTCCAGTTGCTGACATTTAACATACAAAATCCACAATTACGTATTGACCAAACCAAATCTTATTCCACCTATGTCAGGGGTAGGCAACCTTGGCTCTTTTATGACTCATGGACTTCAACTCCCAGAATTCCTGAGCCAGCATGGCTCAGTTTGGAAACCTCTCCCTTTCCCCTCAGCATGGCTGGCTCAGGGATTCTGGGAACTGAAGTCCACGAGTCATAAAAGAGCTAAGAGCCTTGGTGGAGCAGTGGGCTAATGCCTCCTTAAGTAACACCAGCTGCCTGCAATTAGTGCAGATTCGCATCCCACCAGGCTCAAGGTTGACTCAGCCTTCCATCCTTCTGAGGTAGGTAAAATGAGGACCCAGATTGTTGGGGGCAATTAAGCTGACTTTGTAATAATGCCACTGGGGGGGGGGGGCGAAAGCCCTAATAAGCAGGCATATACATAGAATTAATGCTATTGCTAAGCACATTGTGCTTTAGATTGTAAGCCGCCCTGAGTCTTCGGAGAAGGGCGGGATATAAATGGGATTAAAATAAAATAAATAAAAATAAAATAAGTTTGCCTACCCCTGACCTAGTGCATCCTAAGAGGAGTCACACAGAATATTCCAAGCATCCTTACCTCCTTATCACATGACTCCCAAAGGGGCCATGTGGTGCAAACCTTATGCTTCCCAGCAAACACAGACATACAGATACCCATTGCCGGTAAATAGATCCAAGATTATTACAACAACTGCTATAATCTTTCCCTCCCTCCCTCCCTCCCTCCCTCCCTCCCTCCCTCCCTCCCTCCCTCTCTCTCTCTCTCTCTCTCCCCGAGTCATAAAAGAGCCAAGGTTACCTACCCCTGACCTATGTGCTCAGTTAGCCTCCAGACAGCTAAGATGAATTTCTGATGATTTTGTCCAACTTACATTCAATCACTATATTGTGGTAATCTAAAATATCACTGCTATTTCACCTATCTAGAAGGGCTGCCAGTTTGTTAATTATATTGAATATTCATGTCCGTTTTCATTGAAACTGGCTAACCTGGTTGTTCTGTCCTTACTACATGTTACTTTGTGTGCAGCTTGACTTGCAGCTAAACCCACCTATTCTCCAACAAAACAGGCCATGTGCATAGGTCTGAATGCTTTATTAAAGGAACAGGATGGGTTCCTGGGGAAAAAAAACAGAAATACCTACAATAAGAACCCAAATACAAAATAAGCTATGTTGAGTTGCTGGTGAGCATAACAATTAACAAATACAGATAAATCTAAATCTCGCCAGGGAGGCAGTGTGTATGGGATACGGATTTTAGTCCTCAGATGACCATGTGCCACAGATTAGGCTGGGTTCTTCCTGATGCTTCTGCTTCCTTCCAAATGGTAAAAGAAATGGGAGTCTGGCTTCCCAGAATGCCCTTGTACTGGGAGTGAGACTTCATGGATAGTCCATAAAAATGCTTTGAAAAGAGAAACTGGAGCTTAATAACTGTTGCTATTTCAGTAAATCACTGCCTTAATTCTCCTGTAACTATCTGAAGAAATCTCACAAGGTAGCTAGCTATTTATCTACTGCTGAAATTGTAGCCTGAAGGATTTCTTTCGTGACTTCTAATTTCTTTGCAGGAGTCGGGATGAGTGTCTTAAATTTTGTATTGTGGCACAATATGAATGCTGTAAGGCTAGCCAAATACAGTTATTTATAGGATCAAGATGGTGCCTGGGCTCCGAATTGCCTTAACAGATCAGATTTTTCTTTACAAGGGCATCGTTTGCACAACACAACTGTCCAATAGCCTGAGATTTGTAGCAAGTTGTGGTATTTTGAATGGGATTGACAAATGACCACAGATGGCAGGAAACAGCCCAAATTTCTCAGGGTTCCTTGCTGCTCTTTTGAAATTTTCCAGCTTAACCAGCCACGTGTTCTTCTAGCACGATCCTTTCTATCCTCTTTGACTCCGCTTTTCTGCATCCTCTCAAGAATTATTGGGCGTCCACTGAGTGTATCTTTTCATTTTTGTGATTTCACCCTCAGGCTGTGAAAGCAGAAAGTTGTTGTTGTTGTTTTTTAAGGGATATTAAGAAGCCTATGCAAAAAAAAAAAGATTTACCAGTACAAGTGGAATTTGCAGCAGCTTTCTTAAAAATACAGGCGTGTTCTTAAGAGGATTTTTTGAGGAGGGGGTTGTTCTGGAGAGTTGAAGGGTGACATTGGCAATTGTTTGCCTCCTAGACACCCCTGCATTCTTCCTACCTTTATTATATTATTTTATCTTATTCATTTTATTTTATTTTGGTGAGAGAAAACAGAAATGAAAAACTACATGGCTGAAAATTAACCATAATTTGACCATCTCCAGCCCAGTTTACAGACAGCACCTTAGTGATATTTGGAGTTTCCTGGCTTGTAGTCCATTTGCTGCTTTGATGTTCTCTGAATAACCTCCAAACCAAATTAAGATATTTCGTTTTTAGCATAGGACCTAAATGTTACTCTCTTGTATGTTTACACACAACGACCACCGAACAGACATATTTTAAGTGTCAGTAAACAATCTTTCATTTTGTTTGTTTCTCTAAACTAAAAACATTCAGTGCTTTCTGATTTTGCCCCCTGCTTTTCAGATGGATCTTTATGCTAGTTGATCTAGAGATCTAAACTAATTTGAAAATATTAGGTAGCAGATTTAGTTTAAATTTAAGTTTAAGTTTAAAGAGCCTTGGTGGAGCAGTGGGCTAATGCCTCCTTAAGTAACACCAGCTGCCTGCAATTAGTGCAGGTTCGAGTCCCACCAGGCTCAAGGTTGACTCAGCCTTCCATCCTTCCCAGGTAGGTAAAATGAGGACCCAGATTGTTGGGGGCAATTAAGCTGACTTTGTAATAATGCCGCTTGGGGTGTGTGTGTGTGTGTGTGAAAGCCCTAATAAGCAGGCATATACATAGAATGAAGGCTACTGCTAAGTTTGTAAAGCCGCCCTGAGTCTTCGGAGAAGGGCGGGATATAAATGGAATTAAAATTTAAAAATAAATAAATATGCTTGAGAAAATTATCCCCTATGCTGACTTACAGATTGTGGAGGTGAAATTCTTGCTAATCTACGCAGTTGTCTTTCTCTTTAACCTATTTAAAAGCAGCCTAAAAGTTTATTTTCTTTTGTGTGAGATATGAAGCGTCTTTTATATTTTGCGACAAATCAGAAGCAAAAACAACGTTGTTGTTTTTTTGACACATGCATCGGACTGAGTACAGGTGGGAAATCTAATAAGAGAGGTGAATGCAGTAAAACGGTTATTGCAATCACACTATTAGTGCAATTTCCTTTGCATCGTTGGAAACATTGGGAAACACCATTATTTACTGTTGAAGTGATTGTGATGGACAATAATGGTTTATCTCCAGGTGTTTCCTACACAGGTGTTCACAAGTGACTGTGCTGCCTTTAACAGCCTTGGTGTGATGGAGGAGAACAATAATGAAGTGATGCATTTAATCAAAATTACTCATAGATCAGAATGATCCATAGTTCCACTTCTGAGCAGAATACTTTTGAGGATAATTCACTAAGGATCCCAGATCCTCTGATACATCACAGGAAGAAGGAAGGGCTGCTAAAGTGAACCTAGTTTTCCCAGCATCAACCCATAGATTTAAAACCTGAACTTTTTTTATTAAGTATAATTCCAGGAAAAAAATGATAAACAAAGCGTATATTTAACATTAATGTATTAACAGCAGCGAGGATTGTATCTGCTCAGCACTGGAAAAATGAAAAAAACAACCCATCACTGGGTTGTTAAGTAACACCAGCTGCCTGCAATTAGTGCAGGTTCGCGTCCCACCAGGCTCAAGGTTGACTCAGCCTTCCATCCTTCCGAGGTAGGTCAAATGAGGACCCAGATTGTTGGGGGCAATTAAGCTGACTTTGTAATAATGCCGCTTGGGGTGTGTGTGAAAGCCCTAATAAGCAGGCATATAGATAGAATGAAGGCTACTGCTAAGCTTGTAAGCCGCCCTGAGTCTTCGGAGAAGGGCGGGATATAAATGGAATTAAAATAAAAAAAATAAAAAAATAAAGAGATAATCAAGAAAATACTGGGCTGTGCTGAAATGGATAGATTTACATTGAGAATCAATGTGAAGAATCAAAGAAAAAGAAGACACAGGATATTTTCAAACATGGAACTTATTTTATCAATGGCTGGAAAAACGGGATAGAGAGTAAGAACTTGTATTACTAAGCAAAGTCAACCCAGACAGCATGTCATTCATTAAGCACTAATGAATTGTAATAATAGAAAATTAATAAAATGTTTTTTTTTAAAAAAAGAAAATTATGGTGCGCTGGGCAAAATAAGAGGAAACTAAATGGCAGTAATTATATTCTCAAGTGATTAAGTCGGAGGGCCTTGAGTTGGACTTCCCTTATGATGACTGCTTGAAGAAATATCACCTCCTCTTTGTGTCTTCAGCTCTTCCAAAGACAATGCAGACGTTTATTTTATCCCATCTTGTCCATTTTATCCATGGACTTTCCTTTCTGTTCTTTCAAGCTTGGTAACCATGATAATTTCTAATCCTTCATTCACCCGTATCACGTGACCAAAGCATGTAAGATTTGGCTTGCTGCTGTTATCTCAAAGGAGCAGCCAGCTTCTCTTTTCTCTAAGATCAATCAGTTGTCTCTTTCTACAATCCAAGCTGCTCTTCACCATTCCCACATCCACAGTTTGAAGGTGTTTATCTTATTTCTCCTGGATTTTCTCAGGGTTTGATTTTCACAGCCCTAGATTGCCACTGCAAACATTTTTTTTTTAGCATCCCGACTTTTGTTGGCATTGAAATATTCTTATCCTTTATTCTCTAATAAAGGAGAATATTTGTAACTCAGGGTTGAAATGAGGGGTTCTTGGTCCTTGGTTCTCTCTGAGCTTGGTTGTTTTCTTGGAGACCTTTTCAATACCCAAACTAGGTAACATCATCAGTCTGATGATGTTACCTAGTTTGGGTATTGAAAAGGTCTCCCAAAAAACAACCAAGCTCAGAGAGAACCAAGGACCCCTTTATTCTCTGCTGTTTTTCCCTTTCCCTTTTGGTTACTCAGCCCAAGAAAACCAGAATATTTAATGTATTTAGTGATTCTTGCTGAGCACCTCTCTTAGTGACATCTTTTTCGAATATCTGTTATTCCTTTGCACAGATACAAATGCAACATTTCTTCTCGAGTTATTATTGCCTATCGTTTTATTCTGCCCCATTCATTCACTAGAAACTTTTTTTTGGTAGCAATTGGCCCATCACCGCAATTCTCCTTAAGAGTTTTTAGTTAGTCGCTATTTATTTATTTTTATTTATTTTAATTCCATTTATATCCCGCCCTTCTCCGAAGACTCAGGGCGGCTTACAAGCTTAGCAGTAGCCTTCATTTAAAAGAGCCTTGGTGGAGCAGTGGGCTAACGCCTCCTTAAGTAACACCAGCTGCCTGCAATTATTGCAGGTTCGCATCCCACCAGGCTCAAGGTTGACTCAGCCTTCCATCCTTCCGAGGTAGGTAAAATGAGGACCCAGATTGTTGGGGGCAATTAAGCTGACTTTGTAATAATGCCACTTGGGGGGGGGGTGTGTGAAAGCCCTAATAAGCAGGCATATACATGGAATGAAGGCTACTGCTAAGCTTGTAAGCCGCCCTGAGTCTTCAGAGAAGGGCGGGATATAAATGCAATAAAAATAAAAAATAAAATAAAATTCTATGTATATGCCTGCTTATTAGGGCTTTCACCCCCCCCCAAGCAGCATTATTGCAAAGTCAGCTTATTGCCCCCAACAATCTGGGTCCTCATTTTACCTACCTCGGAAGGATGGAAGGCTGAGTCAACCTTGAGCCTGGTGGGATGCGAACCTGCACTAATTGCAGGCAGCTGGTGTTACTTAAGGAGGCATTAGCCCACTGCTCCACCAAGGAGCCAAATGTTACCAACACAGCCTTTGTCTTGCCACTTCATTGTCTACCTATTTACATATTTATTTACATTTAACAGCTTGGACTCATCCTGAACAATTCTAGATGCACAAGATCTCCACTTGTTCTTCATTTGTTTTAGAAACTCAGAAGTCTCCCTCCAGATTGCAGTTCTGCTGTGAGCAGATTGCATTCATTCTCATGGACTGAACATTCCATGCTACAGTAACGTTTCTGCCCCAGATAATGCTTCCATTCCTCCCCTTGCTTATTGTTTGTGTGACTTTGTTTACTTAAGGGGCTACATACTCTCAAGGCCTATGCACTCACTGGCAGTACTTCTGCATTTTAACTTAGACCTCTTTCAAACAGCCTTACTAGCTCTCCACTCTGACGCAGAGAAAGCTTAGTACTCAAACCCTTCCTTTATAGAAAAAGCTTATTTTTACACACACACACACACATAAACACAAGGCAGACTCCACCTGGAGTGTTTGTTTGAATTCATGATCATAGCTTCCCATTCGAAGTTTGCTTTGCCTTTCTTTCATTTGTTCTTCTTCGCTGTTTGGTATTTTCGGAAGAGGATCCAGATATATATAAAAAGGGGGGGGGGTTGAGATGAAATTACAGGGTGGCAACTGGTCACAGAAGTTACTCTTGGTCTCTTTCTGAACTTTTCAACCCAGTGAAAATGTTGGAACTAAATTATGTAAAGGCCATGGGACTTTACACGACAGCTGTCCAAAAAGCTGAAGAGGAATAGAACAGAATCAAATCTGAGGTACGGGGAGAAGCTGGCAGATGAAGACTAAGGTGGGTCAGATCTGTTCTGAACCAGCCTGCTACCGGCCTTGCAATAAGGCAAACCCCTGTTCAAACAGTAGAGACTGGAGAGCGTCTGAGGCTGAAAAGCGTCTGCCAAGATTTATTACACGAACAACAGAACAAGAAACAAAACACTGGAACTTGAATCCTCAAACGGAAGGGTTGCTTTCAGCAACCAGCCCTTCCCCAAACACTCCTTTTATTTAGAGTTCAGGGCGTGGTCTCCCTCTGCCTCCTCCCGAGGAGTCCCACAGCCTTCCTCTGCTTGTTCCTGCTCGACTGCCTCCTGCGTCGGGCGTCCTTAAACAGGGCCAGCTGTGGGTCATCATCCTCCGCACTATCGGGCTCACGCAGCTGAGAAGAGGGCCCCGGCTGGGGGCTCTGCAAAGCCTCCAAGCCATCATCAGCCAGTTTGTCTTCCACACCCACCTCCTCCCCCTCATCTGAGTCATCCGAGACATCTGAGCCGGCTGCCGGACCCACAGACTGGCCCTGAGTCACAACAAGATCAGGCTACAGAGGTAGTCCT
>NC_139518.1:93668929-93711429 GCF_947247035.1 Vipera ursinii | reverse complement strand
GCTATGATGCATCTCTGCATCACTAGTATTGTATAAATACAGGGATGCTTCATCGTTGTGAGAGAGATTTATGAAGGAAATACAGGGTGGTTGGGAGCAAAAGGCGAGGAACACTCGCAGAAGCATATTGACAGGGAAACAAAGATAGATGAACGAGCAAACAGAGAAGACACGCGCTCATACCTATTCAAAGAGCATACGGCTGTCAATATATGGACAATGCTGGTGGGTAGGTATTGTTGCCAATTTATTTCCTTCATGCCAGCTGCTCAAAGTGTTCTGAGCAAAATAAAGAGAAGGGTGAAAAGGACAAAGAGAAGAAAAGGTGTATATTTTGCAGGGGAAAAACACAAATCTTTCATCCAAATGGAAAAGTTGGGGTGGGAACAGGGCTGTTGTGTTAGCTTGTCGATCAGAAGGTCGGCAGTTTGGCGGGTCGAATCCCGAGTGCCGCGTAACAGAGTGAGCGCCTGTTACGCGTCCCAGCTTCTGCCAACCTAGCAGTTCGAAAGCACGTAAAAATGCAAGTAGAAAAATAGGGACCACTACGGTGGGAAGGTAACAGCGTTCCGTGCGCCTTTGGCGTCTAGTCATGCCGGCCGCATGACCATGGAGATGTCCTTGGACAAACACTGTCTCTTCGGCTTTGAAACGGAGATGAGCACCGGCCCCTAGAGTTGGAAATGACTAGCACGCATGTGCGGGGGAACCTTTACCTTTACCTTTTTATCTTTTGCCTGCTCCCCATAGCTGTTCCTTGGTTGATGGCTCCATGTTCTTTCCATGGACAGGTCTACATAATGGAACACCCGAGCATCCATGAGTAGCAATTTGAGGTGTGCCAGTATTCACAGAAGCCAAACAAGGCAAGTAAATGCATCTGCGTAAGTTACTATGTGCATGGGAATAAATCACCACGAGAGTGTGTGGGGTGACTATTCTTAAGCATGTGGCCCTGTTGAGCATCCCAAATCCTAGGCATCCAGTTTGCTGGAAAGCAGCCTTGCCCCTAACCAGCTTTTCATGCCATTTGTTCCAATGGTTTTCTGCTCTTGTGTCTTGACAGTGAGCTAGCTCGTAATTGTCATTTTGTTGTGATGATAGTTTCCCATATTGGGGATCAGCCCTATCCATACAGGTGAAATAACAGAGTATAGCAAGCAATGACACAGTGCTGTGGTGGTAAAAAAAATGGTGGTAATGATGGTGGTAGTGATGGAGGAAGAGGAGGAGACCATATCCACCCTGAGTGAAACAGAGGCTTGGCTAAGTGTCAGTCAAACTCTATGCTTGACCACCCACTCATCTGTTGGCAGATACATCTGTTGTCCCAGAGAACCAATGCTGGACGTTTGATGAAGAGATGGAGAACATTATGAAGCAGCTGTTTCAAAGATTTGCCCAGGAATCATAACCAGAGTCTTTCTACATCTGGAAAAGCCTGCCTCTCTCTGTCTGTGTTCAGCCAAGTGCAGGAAATGAAATCTGCCAACAACGGAACGAAAATTCATTTCTTTTTTTTTTTATTTGTCCCCGGAGACTTAGACAACTATCAGAGCTGCTATAACCTTTCACTTCAGATCCATCACTGTATTTCTATTATTTGATGCCTGCGAATCTCCACTGTACATTTGCAAACATTTCCTTTTCACAATTGACTACTCTATGAGTCTTTCTGGATTTTAGATGACCTTTAGACACATTACGCTCCTTCGCAGCTAATGTGAAGGCCAAAATGATCGTAAATGGGGGCGGGGGGGAAGGGTGGAAGAATGGGGACTAAATAAATGATATTCAACCCTACCAAATTGGGAAAAAAGATTATGGAATATATTAGAGAAACAAGTGCCTGTATATCAGTGGATTTCCCTATGTATAGGGACATACCGGTAGTCCTCAATCTATGACCACAACTGAGCCCAAAATCTCTGTTGCTAAGCAAGACAATCATTAAATGAGTTTTGCCCAGTTTTATGACCTTTTCTTGGTATGGTGGTTAAGTGAATCAAGTTAGTAGCACGGCTGTTAAAAGTATCTGGCTTCCTTGTTGATTTTGCTAGTCAGAAGGCCAAAAAAGTGGATCCTATGACATTGCAACCGTCATAAATACGAGTCAGCTGCCAAGCATCTGAATTTTGAACATGTCACCATGAGGATGCTGCAATGGTTGTAAGTGGGGAAAGCAGTCATAAGTCACCTTTTTCAGTGCCCTTGTGACTTTGGATGGTCACTAAACAAATTCTAAGTTGAGCACTACCTGTATATGTCTCAGTTAACTACTGGTGCAAAGTTAATGAAATGGAGACTGATAGACTCCCCAAATTATGCCTACTAGAGCAAATAAAACTACAATCACAAATCACCTGGATCACCAAACTAACAAATTTTGTAAGAAGCTGTGGCCTTCCTGTCTCTTGCGTAACAGGAGAACAATCTAAAAAAAGAGTTGCCCAAAGAATTAAGGATATAGAACCACAAACTGATATAGCTAATCCTTAGTAAGGTGGGTAACTTGAAATGGCTGAGTAAATACAAATGTACTTTTCAAGTGGACCGTTATTTGAAGTCACAACTCCCAAAACATCTTAGGGAGATATTTACGAGAGCGAGATTCGAACAGCTTGACACAATGGTCAGATATGGGAGATTTCATGCTATACCCTACAATGAGCATCTCTGCATTTGCGGAGCAGCAGAGGTAGAGGACCTGGCTCACATCCTATTTGACTGTTGTCTGTATAATAGGGTGAGAGACAGGTATCTTGGTCTATATACCAAACGAATGACCCATTGGGATCCCCACATCAAAATAACTTACCTTATGTCCGGCCAGAACTTGAAAATAACATTTAACGTAGCACAGTACTTAAACAAAATGATCCGGTTAAGATCTGCATATGTGGGACTGATTGGGGTAGATTGCAAGGGCGACTCTGAAATATAATGTTATCATATTTTATCTATATCTTAAATTATTGTACATTATTACAATTTCATTTTAGATTGTATTTTATTACTATTTCATCTTAAAGTGCATTTTATTTTAATTCCATTTTAAATTGTATTTTATCAAATTCCATTTTAAATTGTATTTTATTAAATTCCATTTTAAATTGCTTTTATCAAATTTTAGTAACAATTTGTTGCTGGAACTTTGCACTTTGATATGGCCCAAGGGCTAATCAATAAAGTTGTTGTTGTTGTATTTGTCTCAGTCTGCTCCTTGTCCATTTTCCTATGCTGAGGAATGCTTATTTGTTTCTCACATGTCACTTTCTAACACCCACTCTTTCCTGTGTGACATCTTTTACTATGTTTTTTTTTTTTTTTTAAATGCAGAACCCTCTAACGTAGGCAACACAATTGTTGCAAATGTATGGATGGTCCTCGCTGGTACTTTTCCAAAATATGTGTACAATTTTACAAATGCAGAATGTTAACATTGCCATTCATTCATCTTGCTGCAGACTTTGGTTTGAAGGAGATCTATTTCCATCTGAGAGTAATCCGTGGGAGGTTTCTCTGATATCCCTATGATCCATTGATAGCTGCCCCATTCTCTGCCAGTTCTTGAGTTTGGATTAACAGAATGACAGAATAACAGACTTGGAAGGGATCTTGGAAGTCTTCTAGTCAACTTGCTCTGGCAGGAAATCCTACCAAATGGTTGTCCAATCTCTTTTTAAAAGGCAAGTCATTCCACTGAATAATTGTTCTCACTGTCAGTAAATTTCTCTTTAGTTCTAGGTTGTTAATTTCCTTGATTAGTTTCCACCCATTGTTTCTTGTCTTGCCTTTAGGTGTTTTAGAGAATAGTTTGATATTGGATTAACCAATTAAATCAAGCTTTAGATATTAGAATACAGCTATCTTGTCACCCTTCTTTTCATTAGACTAGACCAGGGGTGTCAAACTCGCAACGTCACGTGATGTGTGGTGACGTATCGTGACTTTTTTCCATTGCTGGCAATGGGGTGGGCGCGGTTTCACCATGACGCATCCAGCCCATGGGCTGGCAGTTTGACACCCCTGGATTAAAGGTTAAAAGGTAAAGGTTCCCCCGCACGTGCGTGCTAGTCGTTTCCGACTCTAGGGGCCGGTGCTCATCTCCGTTTCAAAGCCGAAGAGCCAGCGCTTGTCCGAGGACGTCTCCGTGGTCATGTGGCCAGCATGACTAGACGCCAAAGGCGCACGGAACGCTGTTCCCTTCCCACCATAGTGGTCCCTATTTTTCTACTTGCATTTTTACGTGCTTTCAAACTGCTAGGTTGGCAGAAGCTGGGACGAGTAACAGGCGCACACTCTGTTACGCGGCACTCGGGATTCGACCCGCCAAACTGCCGACCTTCTGATCGACAAGCTCAGCGTCCTAACCCACTGAGCCACCGGATTAGACATACTCAATTCCAGCAACTGTTCTTTGTAAGGTTAGAGCAACACCTGTTGCAAATAGACTACTGAGAAGATGTTGTGGTAAAAATCTGACCTCAACACTAAGTCTGCTCATTCCTTTGTGCAGAATTTGATTAAAAGTTGTCTCATCATCATTACTGTCTCTAATAGTGGCATCTGGGTACAAATGATCTTGCTTCTGACAATTGTGCATTTGAAATGCAGCACAGCTCTTTAGGTATTGGGCAGCCTTGTAAGGGAAATTGCCAAGGCCTGATGATGAAGGAATTTAAAATGTCTACATTCTGCCAAATAAATTCATTGTGATTAGTTGTATTTTAAAGCATCAAGAGGCCAATGAATTAATGATGGAGGTTGCTTGAAACTCAGAACTGTTTTGCTTGAAAGACTTACTTTGAAGAGAGCGTGTGGTAGTAAAGGCAGGGAAAGATAAAATGCTGTACAATCATATGTGATAATTACACCCCACTGCTGCAAAGGTCCAACCAAGTCCATTTTGAAAAGGGAGGAAAAAAACCCAGTTCAGACAGGTTTCATTTTTCCTTTTTATACTTCTACTTACTTGCGGTGCTCTATGAAATATTATCTGTGATAGCAATGAGAAGAAGGAACCTTAACAGTGAAAAACATCCAATGGGTTCTTATGCTGGGGAACAACAATCCCATTTCAGTATGATGTATTCAACCAATGAAATTCCCAAGAAAGAAAATGTTGTGATGGCTGCAAATACAGAGTTTTTTTAAAAAAAAATCACAGCAAATTCTTTCATTTGCTACTCAACAATACTCCTACAGAATTTAATTTAATTTAATTTAATTATCTTTTAGTTTTTGTAAATTTCTGTGTTTTATTCTTGCCCTGTACACCGCCCTGAGTCCTCCGGGAGAAGGGCGGTATAGAAATATTAATAAATTAAATTAAAATTAAATTAAATTTAGTGAAACTTACTTTCAGATAAATAACAGGAATGGACAACCAACCAATACGTTGGATTTCAATTCTTAATAAGTAAGAATTCAGTCTTAGCCTCTCCGTGTTGACAGACGTTATACCAATTTTCAGGGTTAGGGTTAGGCTGATGATAATTTTACTTTTGGGTGAATTTTCTGGTGCTCAACTACTACTTTGCTGCCTGGTGTCTCTTATATCTAAAGCCACAAATCTTTGGAGAAGACTTATTATACCATCAGTCACTAGCCTCTATTTTAGATCCACAACATCTGAACTGTAAATAGCTACGCAGCCACTAGATGACTGCAAAGGATTCTCTTTGCTGCATCTAGTGGTCATCTGAAATCTTGCACTTGCCCTGGTGTACACCACACAAAAGATGTCTACCTTGTGCCCTATGGCTCACTACATTATTCCTCAGGGGAAAAATTTTGTTTGGTACTCACCGTTTTTGATACTCATTGCACCTCCCAGAACCAATTAACAATGAGTACTGAGGTATCACTATATGATCTTCCAGGCATTGTCTTCATGAAGTAAAAAAAAACACACTGTCCATTTCTATATAGAAGAGAGAGAAAAAAATGTTTGCATCCCAAAGCCCAATCTTAAAACTTCCACAGATGATCTTCCAGGCTACAGTAATTGTATCTTCTCCCCATCTAGCTCTGCAGAGACTTAATAAAGTTCTATTTCTAGAGGGACTGAATAGATATCATCATAAAGATGTTAACTTTCCCCCCCCCCAAAGCCTATTTTGAGGTCCTCCAACTTAGCTAAACAACAGGAAGCTTCACTTTCTATCAGAGGTGACACAGTCTTATCCTTTGCATCCACAAGCCAGACCATTATCTACTTTATTTTTTAAAGCAACACCTTTCACCTTCATAACCGCAGCAACAGCAGCTTGATGAATCCCATTATTCCATCCCTATCCTAAATATAGCATACAAGGAGAGAGAAGACTGATTGTCAGGCCTTATGTAAAAGGAAGGAAAACATTAGCAATTAAGATCTATTCACTCCTTGCTTGAATCTCCATCCTGCTGCTTAACAGCAGCAATACACATTTGTCACTCACCATTTCCATTTCACTCTGCACTGAGGTCTGATTCTGTATTTGTCTAAGGAAAACCAAAGAGAAAACTTTTATAAAGCCTTTTTTTTAAGACAGAGAAGTAGGGCATCTGGAAATTGTGCTAGAAGAAATCTGCCAATGTGGCAAAATCTAAATAAATTCTCCACCCCATTTCCAGGACAAATTAATTTAGGGGAAAGTTCTCCCTCCCCTTTACATCAATCTTAATTTGAGATATTTTTGAGAAAAAAAACTAAGTTAAGCCATGGGGTAGCCTAGCATTAAAGATGGAAGAAGTTCTAGGTCTCCTTTGATCTTCACCGTTGTATAGCCTGCACAGCCTATGTTCCAAGACCTGCAATGAACAGTGATCATAACAATATAGACCATAATAATACCAGCAGGCAGCACAAGATGAGTGGTTTTCCTATCTGAGGATTCAGCTTGGAATACTCCAGAAGTTGGAAGTTCACCATCAGGCGAACTGGCTGCCTCATCAACTTAGGTTCCAGTAAGATGTGGTGGATTCTCAGAACTTTGTCTACTCCATAGAGTATCCTCTTGCTAGAACGGCAGGGTGGTGAACATCTGACTTAGGTTCCCAGGTAGCCATAGTCGATGCTTACAACATCAGGATGGGCAAACAACTACTCCCTTCTTCCCTTTTTTTACATTGTCTGCTTTCCTTGAGTGGATACTCGGAAGAGTTATTTTCAGCAAATGATACAACTCTGAATTGTGGTAGAACTCAACATTGACACTGAAGTCAAGTGGGCGGTAAACAAATGTTATCTCTTTGAAGTAAGCCAGATTTTGGAACAGACACAGAAAGCATTCTAATTCTGCTTTATTGTTATACGGTCTGATAGTTGAAGGTCTGATAGTTTGATAGTTTCCTTTTGCATCCTTCATATATGCAAGAGAATCAAGGAGGACCGACCTTGCATGTCTTCCTCAGTCCTTCTCTTTCAGAAATAAGTGTACGTTCTTATAAAAACCGCTGAATATTTTCTTTACGGTATCTCCTTACTCCCCAAGGACACAAAGCTTGTGTCCGAAGCATTCAGAAGCTGGGTTATGCTAAGCTGTGGCATTCCTCCTAGGCCAGGGGTAGGCAACCTTGGCTCTTTTGTGACTCGTGGACTTCAACTCCCAGAATTCCTGAGCCAGCTATGCTGAGGGGAAAGGGAGAGGTTTCCAAGCTCAGTCATGCTGGCTCAGAAATTCTGGGAGTTGAAGTCCACCAGTCATAAAGTGGCCTAGGCCTAGGCCAGGGGTAGGCAACCTTGGCTCTTTTGTGACTCGTGGACTTCAACTCCCAGAATTCCTGAGCCAGCTATGCTGAAGGGAAAGGGAGAGGTTTCCAAGCTCAGTCATGCTGGCTCAGAAATTCTGGGAGTTGAAGTTCACCAGTCATAAAGTGGCCTAGGCCTAGGCCAGGGGTAGGCAACCTTGGCTCTTTTGTGACTCGTGGACTTCAACTCCCAGAATTCCTGAGCCAGCTATGCTGAGGGGAAAGGGAGAGGTTTCCAAGCTCAGTCATGCTGGCTCAGAAATTCTGGGAGTTGAAGTCCACCAGTCATAAAGTGGCCTAGGCCTAGGCCAGGGGTAGGCAACCTTGGCTCTTTTGTGACTCGTGGACTTCAACTCCCAGAATTCCTGAGCCAGCTATGCTGAGGGGAAAGGGAGAGGTTTCCAAGCTGAGCTACGCTGGCTTAAGAATTCTGGGAGTTGAAGTCCACAAGTCACAAAAGAGCCAAGGTTGCCTACCCCTGGCCTAGGCCTTAGCTTTGTAAACTATGATGTGGAAAAAAGGTACAAGGAAACTTCTTTAGCAGGTATGGCTGTTTGGTGAAGACAGTGTGTTCAACCTCAGTCCCAGATACATGGCCACTGCAGGGGAAGTTTGAGAGGGGCTGTAAAACACACCAAACTTTGTTTTGGTTTAATTTTAAGCTGAGGGAGCCATGCGGTTTTGTAAAGGAATTTGTGTGTTTATGGAGGGGTAGTGGCTTTGTCTGAAGCGCTGTGGTGCCAAAACACTTCTTCAAGGCTTCAACCAAGCATAACAGCATATGTTTTTCTCTTTAGGGTTTCTGTTTTAAAGGAGGTTACATTTCTGGGAATGTTTTGTGCCCACATTTGCCCATTTTGAAAATTGTAACAGTTTCTGGATTTTCATACTACATGATGAATGTTACCAGCAATGTTAATTGACATATCTGACTCCTGGCAATAAATCTTTGCAGATCTCATTTTATCATCCTCTTTGGGTCACCCCTAGAGCTACAAAATGGTAATTGCTTCAAAACCAAGGGATGCTAGAGATTTTTGTGGGCAGATATTTTTCTCAACAGTTGAAATCTGCATCCGTTTAAAAATGACTTTGGAATAAGTTCTTACTCAAACAGTAGAATTTGCACTGCAGCTATAAAGTCAGAAATTTGGGTTTAAAACCCACTGTTTAGATTGAGGGAGAACTTGCAAATGTGGAACTTCTGGTCCTGTGGCTTTCAGATATAATGCAGAGGCGTAAATGTTGGACAACAAGTTCAAGGCCATCTCCAGACATGGAAGTCCTTCTCCGCCTGACCTTGAAGCAGTCTTTTGAAGGGAGATTTCACGTAAGACGACTTGTGCTCCTGGAGTTAAAATGGAATAGAAAAGGGTTCATAATGAAAGGAGCCAGTCCTTATATCTTAAATTACTATTTTGGACTGATTTTCCCTACTTTCCAATTGAGAAATATTGCTGGATAAGAGAAGCAACCAGCTGGTTGGAGGAAGACCCCTTCCCAGACACGTCTTCTTCCGTTAAAAACATTTTTTCTCCTTCTGGGTAAAAAACAATTGTAATGATGCCATCTGCAAGGCTGCAATTCCTTGTGGTACAAGTCAATTTTCCACTGTATAATAGTTCTCTGAAATCTCAAAACTTAATCGCTTCTCTGATAAATGCCAGACATAAATACTGGCAAAGTATCTCTGAAATGAAGAAACATTACACAATCCATCAGTCTCATACAGTAAGCGAGAACTGTGTGTGAAACAATCCGCAACCTAATTTATTTAACCAAGACTACATAAAAGCAACAAACCTATTTAATGAGGTGCAGGAAACAAATGCCCAAATATACTCATTTTTCCTCAACTTTTAATCTTCTCTTCCTCTCTGTTAGAACCTAGATTATTTTTCTACCTCTTCGCAGTCATCCAGGGGCCAAATATGGTAGCCCTATTCATGAGGAATAGAAGGAACATGGATATGTATATATTGAAAATCATTCTAATTGATTGTGTTATAATTAGAAATGTATTAATTTGATTGATTTGACTATGTTATCATAACTAAGGGAATCAGAGAAGGAATTCTTGTTGATGTAACTTGAGCTAACTACGAATGATTTTGTTATTTACTATTGTTTACTTTTAACTACCCAACCACCGTATTGCTTCATAAATGTTGTTGTTGTTGTTAGCTGCGAAGTCATGTCTGACCCATCGCAACCCCATGGACAACATTCCTCCAGGCCTTCCTGTCCTCTACCATCTTCTGGAGTCCATTTAGGCTCATGCCTACTGCTTCAGTGACTCCATCCAGCCACCGCATTCTCTGTCGTCCCCTTCTTCTCTTGCCCTCAATCTTTCCCAGCATGAGGCTCTTCTCCAGTGAGTCCTTCCTTCTCTTTAGGTGGCCAAAGCATTTGAGTTTTCACTTCAGGATCTGGCCTTCTAAAGAGCAGTCAGGGTTGATCTCCTCTAGGACTGACCGGTTTGATCGCCTTGCAGTCCAAGGGACTCGCAGGAGTCTTCTCCAGCACCATAGTTCAAAGGCCTCATAAATACCTGGATATAAAACTAAAAAATCAATAAAACTTGTATTTAAAAAAAAGAAGAAGAAGGAACAGGCATTATTTTTCAGTACATAGTAAAAACGTCTTCCTTGACCTGGAGGTGAAGGCTTCATCTCAGTCTTGTATCTGGTTTCCAAACCATTTGTGGTTGGACTGACCTGTGAGTTTAGCTGGTGTTGACTAAAATATAGGTAGCCAAAACTGGTGAAGGAGCTTCCTTGGCACCCACATGAAGGAAAACGGGGTGAAAGGGGAGGTTTGACAGGAACTAACATTAATTTGAGCAACTTCTAAAATAACAAGATGCAGCCTTCACCTCCTTCTGTTTCTACAAAAATCCTGCACTAGTGAAATCATTTTAATTATGTATTCTTACAGACCCCCCCAACTGTCTCCTTGATCCAGGATGGTTTTGCTCAGCTATGATTCGTATAGCTGTCTAATTGGGAAAGAAAAAGTTAAAGAAACCCAACCTTGTACAGCAATGCATTGCAAGAGTTGCTTTCTCAGCTGGCAGCAGGGTATATGGCAATGTGATGCCTCCAATTACTCTTATAATAATAAATAATAATAAACCTTTATTGTCAAAGTACAACATGTGTACATTGAGATTAGCTGAGCCTCCCCCCGTGCTCTCTCCCCCCAACACACAGTGACAACAAACCCTCCATCCCACCACACTGTGTGAACCAACTACACCACACACTGGCCTCCCAAGTCAATTCTGCATAAGATTATGTCCCATTCAAAAGCCTAACAGCCCACGGATAAAAGCTGTTTTTCAGCCTGTTGGTACGGCTGGCTATATTCCTATATCTCCTACCGGATGGTAGGAGAGTAAAGAGATACCGTCCAGGGTGTGAGTCATCCC
Source organism: Vipera ursinii (assembly GCF_947247035.1). NCBI lineage: Eukaryota > Metazoa > Chordata > Lepidosauria > Squamata > Viperidae > Vipera > Vipera ursinii. The sequence continues at coordinate 93,700,262 of NC_139518.1, read as the reverse complement.
TGAGAATCTTTCTCACTCTTCCAAGGCAACGAGCCCTGGCGAGGTCATCCAGTGGTGTCAGGGAACAGCCCACAATGTCTTGTGCTGTGCTCACTACCCTCTGTAATACTTTCCTGTCCACGGCTGTCAGACCAGCATACCAAACCACAATACCATACGAGAGGACGCTCTCTATGGTAGACCGGTAAAAGAGGGTGAAGCCTCTACATTTTCATCCCCACCTCTCTGTCCCCTTAACAGTCCATCCACATTGTGGTTAGTCAGATATTGATGGATATTTGCTGGATATTTCTGGGTATTTTTGTGGTGAACAGGGTGCCCAAACTCAGATTTTTTTTAAAAAAAGTGGGATTTTGTGATTGATATTCATAAACAGCTCTTCATTCCATCTCTGGGTAGATTTTAAAACTGCTTCTCAATATTAATCAAGGCACCTCCACACCATTTTTTTTTTAATTTGTGAATGTGGGATTCATTTTTTTTTATTTTAATCTCATTTATATCCCGCCCTTCTCGGAAGACTCAGGGCGGCTTACACTCTAAGCACAAATCAATGTGCTTAGCAATAACCTTCATTCTATGTATATGCCTGCTTATTAGGGCTTTCACCCCCCCCCCCCCCGAGCGGCATTTAGTAGGTTCCCAATATGTGTTGCATTTTTACTACCAAACTCAATGTTTGACTTGGTTTTACAAGTTGCTTGTAGTTGTCTGGAAGCTGAGTCATGGCTACTGGAGTTTTTTTTTTGGGGGGGGGGGTGTTAAAACATTTCACGGCTGATCCAAGTAGCTTCTTCAGTTTGAGCAAGCTGGTTAGAGGGATTTAGGAGCGGCCACCCTTAACAACTCTCTGCCTACTTAACTAATGAGCCTATTCAGATCAGGTAAGAATTGAGACCAACTCTGGGGGATATACATGGGGTCCCCATGACCAACTTGCTAAAATTGAAGGAACTACTTAGATAAGCATCAAAAAATTTTGAACCCAAAAAGAAAGGAAATCCACACAACTTTACCTGGATGACTGATGACCTTCATTGACACATTGCTTGTAGTTGTTATATGCACTGCCGATTATTTTAAGCCATCTCAAGGGCCTTATGGACTCTCTTCCCTATCTTAATTGTCAACTTTATTTATCAAAATACCTTGTCATTTGAAATTTTTGTTTTTCCCAGTTTTTTCCCCTCCCAACTCCATTCTGCTGAAACAAAACTATTCTCAACCTTTTTTTTTTTACTATTGCAGTGTGATTTTTATGAGAATATGTTACAATAAATCAGGCCTGAAGTGATTTTTATTAAGGTAAGACAAACAGATATAAAGCTGGGTGAAACTCCCAGCTTTAGATAGGCGCTCCTGGCGTCTAAATGAGATTTTGTTTAGAAATCAGGAAAATGTGGATGAATGTAAAAAACAGATGAAGGATTTTTTTGAAATTAATATGTATAAGGGTACTTCTATTGAAATGGTCTGGGATGCTAGTAAAGCTTATATGAGAGGTGTGTTAATATATTTGAATAATAAACATAGACATAGTTTGGAATTTAGTTCTTACACAAGAACAAAAGGAAGAGATGAATTAATTGATAACTGAGGAAGAAATTTTTTCAGCAATTAAACAATTGAAAGTGGGCAAGGCGCCAGGGACGGATGGGTTGACTGCTGGGTATTATAAAAATTTACAGTTAGAGATGGTAAAGCCATTAAGGGAATTGTTTCAGACAATTCAAATGGGAGGAGGGGTGCCTCCGTCTTGGAAAACTGCTTTTATTTCTTTAATACTGAAGGAAGATCAGGATGTCACTCAAGCAAACAATTATAGACCAATATCACTTTTGAACACGGACTACAAGATATTTGCTAAGGTTTTAGTTAACAGATTAATATGGGACTAAAAAGTTTCATTTAGCATTTGAATAAGTACTGATGTGATATTTATATTCCTTGTAGTCATTTTGTACGGGTTAAAGTGTGATAGATTTAATAGTTTATTGTTGTTTGCATATGGTAGATTATGATTGTTTCTACTTTTATACCTTGTATTTAGCTCTGGGAAGTCGGGGAGGGGGGAGGGGGAGGGAGGGAGGTGTTGGGGAGGGTTGGGAAGAGGGGAGGGGGTTGGGAGGGGTTTTGTTTTTGTTTTCTTATAAATAAAATGTACTGTAAAACTTTTCAATAAAAAAAAGCTGGGTGAAACTTTGCCACCTTACTATCATTAGAAAATGTAAATACTGATTTATAAGATGTGTAAAATTGAACAAGAATTTTCAAAGGAACACTAGGGTAATAATACACCATAAGGCAGGTGCAACATATTAATAACAATAATGACAGCTGTCACAGGCCGTTTTACGCGGCCGCACTGACAGCTGTCAAAGGAATCGCGCATGCGCAGTTGCACCCGCAGCCTACTGAAGACCGTCTAACACGCAGCCGTTTGACAGCTGTCAAACGCCGCGCATGCGCACTGCCCGCAAGCTGTCAAACCGCGGGCTGTCAACAGCGGCAGCCGCGAACGGTCAAAACTAATGCATGCGCCCTGACAGCGGCTAGCTGTCAAAACACCGGCCGCCCACCAAAACCAGCTGACGGGATTCCCCCCAGCTAACGCCCTTGCGCTATCACTGGGGGAATTGTCAAAGCTGCCAGCTGGCCCATTGGACGGGGTCCCTCGGTGGGAAGAATTGCCGCAGCTGATTTGCTGTCCTATTTTGACAGCTGCCTATATAAGGCATGTTGTACTGTTCTCGTTTGTCCTGGCTGAGTTAATAAAGACTGTTAACCGAAGACGCGTCTCCCTCGTCCTTTCCTGCCGCTAAACCACCTGGCGACGAAGGTGGGATCCCGGTACTAGCTGAAGTCACGACCCAGAAGCGTAGCTGTCCGGTCAATCGCTGAAGTCACGAGCTAAGTCACCGACCGGACAAGCAAGCCATTCTGGTGCCATAGTACCGCGGACCCAGCATGGCAAACCTAGGACACGTGAGGGAGTTCGACGTCCGGCACCCCGAAGGATGGGAGTCGCATTGGGGCCAGGTCGAGGGCTACCTCCTCGTGAACAAAATCACGGAGGACCGCCACAAGGCCGCCGCGCTCCTATGCCTCAGCGGGCCAGCAGTATATGACATCGCCGTCGGCCTTTGCAGCCCGGACCCGGTCGCCACTGTACCGTACGCTGAGCTCACAGATCGCCTCAGCAAACACTTCATGCCGAGGCGGTCAGAGCTGTACTGGCGACTCTATTTCGCTCGGCGAAGACAACAACCCGGTGAACCATCCACCGCCTTCATCGCCGCCATCAGGCACGCCGCCCACAAGTGCCATTTTCCCGACCTGGAGGACCGAATTCGGGATCAAGTCATCGCCGGTCTCCAAAACGTGCGCCTGCAGAGGAAGCTTGTGGCAAGGCCCACAATGGACCTCGCAGAGCTCACCCTGGAGATAATGGCGTATGAGGACAGCCATCGTGATGAACCCCAGATGTTCGGCGACAATTCAGGCACCTCTGTCCATCAAGCCAGGGAGCTCGACCAAGGGCCACCGGAGCCTGACTCCGGGGTCGACGCAATCCTCTCTCGTTTCAATCGGATGGTCGCCGGCCGGAAAGGGAACCGCAGCCAAGACCGTCAGACAGCCCCCAACACAAAGAAGGTGCAGTCCAGCATCAGGGCGAAGTGTGCGAGCTGTGGCGGGGGCCATGCAAGGGCCACTTGCAGGTTTAGGAATGCGAAGTGCCACGGCTGTGGCAAGACCGGCCACATCCGCTCCGCTTGTCGCAGCCTAAACCGGGAGACCTCCACGACCTTGATGAGATCCCCGCAGGTAGGACTGTCCTTCCCCGCCCTCCCCAGGGGGTTGTAGGGTCCGTATTTTCCCTAACCAAATCACCCGCAAATCACCTCCCCAGGGCCAAAGTCAGAGCATGGGTCAAAATCCAGGGAATCCCCTGCGAAATGGAGGTCGACTCAGGATCCTCCGTTTCCATCTTATCAGGGGACACACTCCAGAGAATAGCTAGCAAAACCAATCACCGCATCCCCATCCAACCCTCCAAGGTTATGCTGGCAGATTTCCAGGGCGCACAAATAGATTTAAAGGGACAAGCCACCCTGAAGGTCGATTTTAAAAAATTTTCAGGACACCTAACGGCCCAAATAACTAAACAACCCAGAACCAGCCTCATCGGACTGGACTGGTTCGAGGCATTAGGCATTCGCCTCGAAGGGACCAACCGTATTCACTCCCATTCACTAGAAAACATCTGCAAAAACTTTGCAGATGTCTTTGATGGGTCACTGGGTAAATACAACGGGGGCCCCATCGACCTCAAGTTCAAACCTGAGATAGGACCAATTAGAATAAAAGCTAGGAAAGTCCCTTTCGCCTTAAAACAAAAAATTGACAAAGAGCTAGACCGCTTACTCGATCTAGGAGTCCTAGAACCCACTGACAGCGGAACTTGGGAAACCCCCATCGTGACGCCTGTCAAACCAAACGGGGAAGTGAGAATATGCGCAGATTATAAAGCAACCCTGAACCGCGCACTCAATCCCCATGCATACCCAGTCCCATCAGTAAGGGATGTTCTCTCAGAAATTGGCTCCGGCTCCATTTTTGCCAAATTGGACCTAGCACATGCCTTCCTGCAACTCCCAGTAACCAGGGAAACAGCTGATGCCCAGACCATAGTAACTCACAGAGGGGCGTTCAAAGTGAACCGCCTCCAATTCGGCATCTCCGTGGCACCTAGAATATTCCAGGAAGTTATGGAACGAACCCTTAAAGACATCCCCGGAGTCTGCCCGTACTTTGATGACGTCCTCATCGCGGGCGACTCCACCCATACACTAGCAACCAGGCTGCACGAAGTCCTCACAAGGTTCCGGGCAGCCGGGTTAAAACTCAAACGGGAGAAATGCTCAATAGGAGTTCCCTCTACAGACTTCCTAGGATATAGAATAGACGGCAAAGGCATTCACCCCACCAATTCCAAAATACAAGCAATCAAAGCCGCACCCCCCCCCCAAAAATAAAACGGAGCTTCAGGCATTCCTAGGGCTCCTGAACTTTTATCACTCCTTTTTACCTAGAAAAGCCACTATAGCGGAGCCGCTCCATAGGCTGTTAGACAAAGGAGCCCCCTGGCAGTGGACCTCAGTGCACAGTGACAGCTTTAAACAGCTGAAACAATTGCTCTCTAGCGATACCACCATATCGCATTACAATGAAACCAAACCCTTATGCATCGCCTGCGATGCTTCACCTTATGGCATTGGGGCAGTCCTCAGCCACTCCCTCAATGATGGCACTCAAGCTCCAATTGCATATTACTCCAGGACCCTTTCAAAACCCGAGCGCAACTATGCACAAATAGATAAGGAAGCCCTGGCCATAGTAGCTGGAATTAAAAAATTCCATGATTATCTCTATGGCAGACCTTTTACAATCTACACGGATCACAAACCACTCCTGGGCATATTCACATGGGACCGTCAAACTCCCCAAATTCTGTCCCCACGCATGCTGCGCTGGACCACATTTCTATCTGCATATTCCTATCAGCTGGTTTACAAGCCCGGAAAGGAGATGTCCCACGCTGATGGCCTCAGCAGGCTCCCACTACCTCAAATAGACCCGGACCCAGCCCCAGCTGGCCAAGTCCTGGCCATACAAGAACTCTCGAAATGCCCAGTAACAGCAAAAGACATCGCACACGCCACAAGTAGGGATCCCGCCCTCAGCAGGGTACTTTCCTGGGTTACATCTGGATGGCAATCTTCTTGCCCCAGCCCCTCCATCCAACCATATTTTGCAAAGCGCCATGAGCTCTCCACCCACTTAGGCTGCATCCTCTGGGGATGCAGGGTGATAGTCCCACCGTGCCACAGAACAAAGGTTCTCCAAACCCTTCACGACGGCCACCCGGGCATCACTAAAATGAAAGCTCTGGCACGCAGTTATGTTTGGTGGCCATCCCTAGACAGGGACATAGAACAACATGTAGCCGGCTGCTATCTCTGCCAGCAAAGCAGACCCGCCCCACCCCATGCCCCAGTACACAAATGGGAAATCACAACCAACCCCTGGTCCCGCATTCACCTCGATTTTGCCGGCCCATTCCAGGGTCAGACCTTCTTGGTTATCGTAGATAGCTACTCTAAATGGCTGGAGGTTCTCCCAGTTTCAAGCACCACCACAAGTGCCACCATACAAGCCTTAAGGGGAGTTTTTGCAACCCATGGTCTTCCAGACGTAATAATCACTGACAACGGGCCTCAATTTACCTCCCGTGATTTTCAGATCTTCACGAGGAGCAACTGTATTAGGCACGCGACATCGGCCCCATTCCACCCGTCCAGTAATGGCCTCGCAGAGGTCATGGTGAAGACCACCAAGGACTCTCTCCGCAGACTGGTCATCGGGAACTGGCACCTTCGACTCGCCCGCTTCCTCCTCGCACACCACACCACTCCCGTGTCCACCACCGGGAAATCCCCCGCAGAACTCCGATGGGGTCGCCGGCTGGTAACTCGCCTTGACAGACTGCACCCTGACAGGCCAGCAGCAGAAAAGCCAAACGACCTGCCACACAAAACATTTACTCAGGGACAGAATGTCTGGGCCTGAAATTATGGGGGAAGGGATAGATGGACCCAGGGGGTAGTTCTCGATCAAACCGGCCCCTTGTCTTACACCATCAACGTTGGCGGAGGACTCACACTGCGAAGGCACGCCGATCAACTTCGGCCCAGAGCACCCACCAACACCGCGCCAGAAACAGCGACGGAAAATCCTGACCCCCCCAGCACCATTTACCTGGAAGACATCCCTACTCCCACCGATCTCCAACCCCTCACCCCCGAGGAGGCCCCCGCGAGAGAAGAAGAACCTCCACCACGCAGATCCACTCGACCGAAGAGGCCTCCAGCATACCTGACGGATTTTGAATGGGCCGGAAGCTCGCCAACACGCTCCAACACCAGTTAAAAAACTTAGTTCAAGTTATATGTTCCTACCTAGGGGGGGGAAAGGGGTGCAACATATTAATAACAATAATGACAGCTGTCACAGGCCGTTTTACGCGGCCACACTGACAGCTGTCAAAGGAATCGCGCATGCGTAGTTGCACCCACGGCCTACTGAAGACCGTCTAACACGCGGCCGTTTGACAGCTGTCAAACGCCGTGCATGCGCACTGCCCGCAAGCTGTCAAACCGCGGGCTGTCAACAGCGGCAGCCGCGAACTGTCAAAACTAACGCATGCGCCCTGACAGCGGCTAGCTGTCAAAACACCGGCCGCCCGCCAAAACCAGCTGACGGGATTCCCCCCAGCTAACGCCCTTGCGCTATCACTGGGGGAATTGTCAAAGCTGCCAGCTGGCCCATTGGACACGGTCCCTCGGCGGGAAGAATTCCCGCAGCTGATTTGCTGTCCTATTTTGACAGCTGCCTATATAAGGCATGTTGTACTGTTCTCGTTTGTCCGGGCTGAGTTAATAAAGACTGTTAACCGAAGACGCGTCTCCCTCGTCCTTTCCTGCCGCTAAACCAGCAGGGGTGTCAAACTCAATTTCATTGAGGGCCACAGCAGCATTGCGGTTGCCCTCAGGGGGCTGGGTGGGTATGGCCAGGGTGGGCGTGGCCTACTGGGTGGGCACGGCTAGAGTACGTATGGCCTACTGGGTGGGCATGGCCAGCTCTACATCGTTCGCATCAAGGTTGCCTATGGGGGCCTGGGCAGGAGTGGGACAGATCTGAGGGTCTCTGGCGGAAGGAGGGTCTCTGGGCCAGGGCCAAGGCAGTGGGGGCCGTTCCCTCACTGTTTCCAGGATGGCTTCACGGGCTGCATGAAACCACTTTGCGGGCCGGATCCGGTCCCCGGGCCTTGTGTTTGACATGTCTGCCATAAGGTGTATTATGCTGTGGAAATCAGTTCAGTGAGTATTTATCTGCAAAAACAGCTAGTGTGATATTTTCACTGGAATTTTGGCAAAACCATGCTTATAGACCAGAGGTGTTTGCAGAGACAGTCAAAAAGTCTAGTTAGTCATTTTGATTCACTTCTAGTTGTGAAGTGAACCATCATGGTACTTGTTTTCAAGTGTTCTGAAATGAGACACTTTCACACAATGTTTTAGTACTGCTTAATACTAAAGCACAAACTGAAATCAAAGCAGAACGATCCAAAGTTAACAAAGATTTTGCAACCTTTTAACACTTTGTCTTTTAACAGCCACAAGCCATGAATTTTTAAAAGTGATAGCTACATCAGAAGTGACAAAACATTTGTGTCAATAAAGGCACCAGCTGAGACGTACTCAGCCCTGTTGAACACAGTCAGATGCACTTGTGTAAAGCTGAAAACCCTGTGGACACCAGTTTAAAAGTTGTGTGTGTTGAACATAGTTTTTTTTAAGTATGCATAGAATTAACTAATCCTTTTATGATAATAAAAGCATTTTTTCTTTACCACAAAGTGACAGGATTTAATAAAATAAACATTCTTTATTCATGTCAGAAGCATCACAATTAAAACAAGATATACTATACAATATAACATTTAAAATATAAAATACAAAATTAAAATATAGACAAGTTAAAAAGAACTTGCCCAGAAACTGGCAACATTAATTTCATTCTGTTTTGCTGCCAGGAGGTCCTCAAGTGTACATTGATCAGAACACAAAGGAGATACGTGTTGTTGTCTGCATGTCACCACAATCGCAAAGGACAGATGCCACTGGATAGCCCCATTTGTTCAGAGTATTTCTGGAACCTGTTGTACCTGTGTGCAGTCTATTCAGTGATAAAGTTCAATAAAATAAACTGCAATGGTAACTTCTTGACAAGACTTGAACAATTGAAAGGAATGGTGTAGTATAATCCATCAGATACTTGCTTTAGAGTCAACTGTTTAACTTGTTTACCAAGCATGGTGAATAATTGACAAAGAATCCTGATCATCATTCAATGTATTAGTTTGGTCTCTGGGTGGGTTGGCAGGTATAAACCAGATGTTTGTAGCAGTTGAAATACCATTGGAGTGAATTGGGAATTTTTAAGTTAATGAAAACACCAGGTTTTCTCAACTGGCAAATCTGGCTTTTCATGTAACCTTTTCCAGAGTGCATGATTCCAACATGCAATGTTTTCTTATAAGAAAATTCACCTCCAGCTAGGAAAAGCATCTCCGTGTTTCAACGATTCAGTTGTCTTCATTGAGCCCTCCCTGTGTTTAATCATAGATACTGTGAAACTTCACAGTCTTTGCTCAGTTCATGGGTGTCCCCTGAATGTTCTCTCCAGTTGCCAGTATAATTTCTCACTTTCAAGAACACTCCGACCTAAGGCAGACAAAGCAAGTAATGTTAATTATAAAACTTTTCCCCCTTTTTTTTTCTTTGGAAAAGCATGCACATTGAACTGTAGTCCTTAAACAGTTTCCCAAAGGAAATGACTAAGTGAAATCATTCATATAACCAGTAGCCCAATACAATATTACACATTGCCCATTGACACCGTCTGAATTCTTTCTTTCTTTCTTTCTTTCTTTCTTTCTTTCTTTCTTTCTTTCTTTCTTTCTTTCTTTCTCTTTCTTTCTTTCTTTCTTTCTTTCTTTCTTTCTTTCTTTCTTTCTTTCTTTTCTCTCTCTCCTATTGACACCATCTGAATCAATCCTTCCTTCCTTCCTTCCTTCCTTCCTTCCTTCCTTTCTTTCTTTTCTCTCTCTCTTTCTCTCTCTCAAAAAATACAGAAATATAGCATTGCTGTTACATGAAAGAGAGGGGAAAATCTATATAAGCTGCATTGTAGGAAAAGAAGAAGAAAGCGTTAGGAAACCACAGAATGTCTTAAGGTTATTGTGGCAGTTTCTCTGGAGAATCTCGCACCTTCTTTTAATTTCATATTCTATCAGACTGAATCACCATCATCTTCATCATCCCTAAATTTATAGCTTAGCGTTGGCCTTCTGTCCTGAAATTCTGGCTTTAAAAGTGCTTGAGACTTAATCTGAGCTAAGTTCTTCTTGATTACATAGGCATAGCTGCACAGTTTTCTTGCCAACTTGGTGGAAATGGCTTGGCATTGTATCCTTTCAGGATGGTTTTCCACTCTACTTTTGTCAAAAAGCCTGATTTTTTGTAGAGATCCTGCCCCCCTCCAAGTACCAAGCAGTCAGCCAAGTGCCACAATGGAAAATTGAAAGAACATCACCATCATGCTGAAATTAATTTACAGGCTTTATCATTCCCACAGTAGGCATGAGTTTAAATGGACTCCAGAAGATGGTAGAGGACAGGAAAGCCTGGAGGAACGTTGTCCATAGGGTCGCGATGGGTCAGACACGACTTCGGAACTAACAACAACAACAATCATTCCCACTGCATCTGGTGCATCATTTAAACTGGACACGTGGATCCTTCAAGAGTAGAAGAGGCTTTCATCTGTAGACCCTCAGATTCCCAACTCAGAAAGTAGCAAGATCATTGGGGAAAGACTACACATAACAACTGTGAGCTGGAAAGATGACGTCTGAATGTGACTCAGCCACAGCCCCTAAAGAAAAGCTTTCACCACTCTCCCTCCGTAGGAAAATCCAATAAATCCTCCGCAACAGCTAACTCACATCTAGAGGATGCTCCACTTGCAGTTCTTCTTCCCACGGTAGGTGGACACTGCACACAACAGCTAAGGAAGCTGCGTGGTGCTTTTCAGAGTCACTGGAATATTTAGAACAGTTTCTAGATAGGGCTGGATTATTTTCTAAAATTGTTTTGCAGCTTTTCAATTTGTTCTTCTCTCCCCCTCGGTTATCTTTTTTTTTCCTGTCTCTCATCTGAGCTGTAATAATATAGCATCTGACTTTAACGTTGGCAAGCAGGAGCTCACTGAGTTTCTTTAAGCAGTAGAGTCCTAGGTTAAATTGATAGGTGAAGCTATGGTTCATCCTAGGATCACTGTTATGTCATGCAATTGACTCTGAACTGCTCCTCTTTTGCAATCCCCTAAAAATCCTTGAGGCCTTTGAACTATGTTGCTGGAGAAGACTCCTGCAAGTCCCTTGGACTGCAAGGTGATCAAACCGGTCGGTCCTAGAGGAGATCCACCCTGACTGCTCTTTAGAAGGCCAGATCCTGAAGCTGAAACTCAAATACTTTGGCCACCTAATGAGAAAGAAGGACTCACTGGAGAAGAGCCTAATGCTACGAAAGATTGAGGGCAATAGAAGAAGGGGACGACAGAGAACGAGGTGGCGGGATAGAGTCACTTAAGCAGGAGGCGTGAGCCTAAAGGGACTCCAGAAGATGGTAGAGGACAGGAAGGCCTGGAGGAACGTTGTCCATGGGGTCGTGATGGGTCAGACACGACTTCGCAGCTAACAACAACAAATCCTTCATACAACAGGTATTCCTTTAACCCATTAGGGAGATACAGCTTGAAAGTCTCAAGATCTGGTCCCCTGAAATTACGGAATTACTGTTTTTTGGAAGTGCGGATGGCTTCATGGTAGTTTAGTACATTTCATCCAGGGCCATGGATGTCAGCAATTTTATGTTCAGTTCCTGCAGTTTTACCATTCCTTAGATCGACATTAGGGACGTGCTGGCTCAGTGGGTTAGGATGGTCGGCAGTTTGGCAAGTTGAATCCTGAGTGCCGCGTAACAGAGTGAGCACCAGTTACTCGTCCCAGCTTCTGCCAACCTAGCAGTTCGAAAGCATGTAAAAAAAATGCAAGTAGAAAAATAGGGACCACTTCGGTGGGAAGGTAACAGCGTTCCGTGCGCCTTTGGCGTCTAGTCATGCTGGCCACATGACCACGGAGACGTCCTCGGACAAGCGCTGGCTCTTCGGCTTTGAAACAGAGATGAGCACCGGCCCCTAGAGTTGGAAACGACTAGCATGCATGTGCGGGGGATCCTTTACCTTTTACCTAGATCGACATTAACTCAAGGCACAGGCAGGTTTATGATGAGGCTTTCTACATAAAAACAAACAGATAATTTTGTGAACTCAAACCATTCCCTCACCCCCCACAACTCCTGCACGTCTAATTTGTAGTCAAATTGCTGCAGCTGTGCCAGTCTCAAAAATGAACCATTTGTCACTCTTTGTCGATGTTGTCAGACACCTACTCAGAGGGTCAATCAAGTTTGTCACTCAGGAGAAATTCAGTTGCCAGGAAGAGGTGGAGAGAATCAGACTGGAATGCAACAACCTGCAGGCAAAAGGGCATTAAACTACACATCCAGTAGTTTCGCAAATTTCCAAAACAAGAAAACCCCTTTGCAAGGACCCAAAGATCTATCTATCTATCTATCTATCTATCTATCTATCTATCTATCTATCTATCTATCTATCTATCTATCTATCTATCTATCTATCTAAACACAGAGACACATATAAATACATACATACATATATTGCATTTGATTTTGCTCATAGGGACCCAAATGGTGATAACAATAAAGTGTGTATTTATCAGATTAGCCATTCTTTTTGATCCATTACAGTGTTTTTCAGATTGGCAACTTTAAGATGTGTGGATTTCAAAGCTCAGAATTCCCAAGCCAGCCATGAAAGAAGACTAATTTCTTAAAATAGAAGTGTGAGAGGACTCTTCATTTGGGACATAATTCTGCAGCCAGGTTATTGTTCAAGAGAAACAGCTGACAGCATTTGATTTCAAAGGCTATTACTCAGTCCCCAGGCACTTTTCACAATTTATCATCCTGAAGCAACATGCTCACTGATAAAGACATATATAATATCATCTGAAAATCAATATTGTTCCCAGGTGGATTTCAAGGTAATATTGTTATTTTTATTGTTATTATGGTTGGTTGCATAGTCAGCCAGATGTTCAGACTGGATTTGGCATTTTTATCCACCTATCGAGTCCTTCCCAAGGGTCTGGAGTAGGCAGATGTTGAGATTTAGTAATATTAAAGGAATTTTGGCATCATGTAAGCAGTTCAAGTAAAGCTGCCTTTTGCAATTGACCGATGGCACTTTTGTCAATGCCAATGGTTTTCAAGTTGTACTCCAGTTGTCCCTGGAGATCAGCATGCTACATTCTCAGCACTATTAGCTATCAGCACTTTGATAAACAGCATCTGTTTGAAAGGAAAGAGCATTTTCTAACTGGAAGAGAATGGCAAATATGCTTGGTCTAGTATTATTTGGTGCCGAATTAGTTTGTTAATAAATGTGCTTTTTAAAATGATGTAGCATATGAATGGAATCAGGTGTTCCTTAATGGCAGAAGTTAAACAAAAAGTGTTTAAAACATTTGCATGGACATAACTGTGTAAATGACTATAGTAGCACAGCTTCCAATAGATTTCAATGCTGCTTAATAGCTATGATAAAATAAAAAGCTATTGCATCCAAATTATTGGTCCAGCATCAGACAGAAACCTGTGAGGAGCTATCAAAAGCTCTAATATTCACAAAGTCTACTTTCAGGTATTTAAATAGAGCCATAAGCTCAGTACATTTGATATAAATAGCACCTAACACTTGCCATTTAAATCTTAAATGCAAATATGCACCTTTTCAGCTCACTGAGCTAAATATACAGAACAGTAGCATAACCAGTCTTTCTAGGAACTGTGCATTATGTTTGGTACCTCTGAAAGATGCCCACAATCACATTACTAAAGAATGAGTTTTGTATATCATTAACCAAAGTCTTCTCTTTCATATTTGAGAATGGGGACTCATTCATTTTCCCATCCTCCACCTCAGAATAGGTAGCTAAGAGAAAAATGCAACTCCGCCCAACGTTTTCTAATGATTGTTGTGATACATTATAAGAAAATGTGGCTTCCATTGTGCAGAGATCAGCATGCTACACTCTCAGCACTATTAGCCACTTTGATAAACTGCACCTGTTTGAAATAAAAAGCAGTTTCTAACAGGAAGAGAATGGCAAATAGGTTTGCAAATTAACACAATGTATTTGGTCCGTGGCATTTTCGATGTAGAACTGAAAAATGTGGTACACTTTTGCAGGGCCAAATTAATTAGTTGTCAACCTGGAAAAAAAATAGATTATGATTCTATCATTAGGTCTGTAGACATAAAGCCCATTTAATGCAGTGGGGCTTACTTCTGATTAAATATGCATATTATTATGTAGCAGTGCAACCATTAATTAAGCATTGTGTAATTTTTAGTATGTAAATGGTTGAAGACAGTCCATTATTAGAGACTGTTCAGCTAGTGATTACTGTTGCAAAGAACTATTGGTATGATAGTAAATGAAGGTGGAAATTAGATAGAGCAGAAATACAGAGGTAGAGATACAGAGAGAGAGATCTGGAAATCTGGGAAAACTCTGCCAGTGAAGAAAACGGGGTGATGCTGATTGATTGATTGACTTATTGAGGTCTCAGGCTATATTTAGACTGAATAATATTCTGAAGCTATAATGCATAATGAACTTCATTGCAGACACCAACTGAACAAGACAATTTATTAAGCGTCCCAGGTTGGAATTCATCCATGCATTCATAAAAATATGCAGTACAGAACTGGCATAATAAATACATAATTGACTGCTGATATATTGAACTATTAGGGGGTGTGATGGCTTAGCAGCTAAAGATGCTGAGCTTGTCAGCTGGAAAGCTGATGGCCTGGAGATGTGAATGCCCCACAACAGAGTGAACTCCTATTACTTTCCCCAGCTCCTCCCCACATAGCAGTCCAAAGCCCTCATTTCAACCCTGAAGTGCAGATATTCTTCCTTAAAGTTCAGTTCTTTATTTGCTTACATCCAACAGACAGAATCTTGCCTGACTAAACCTTTTCTACTTCTCACCCCAATGAATCTACCCTTGCACATTCTAGGGAGCGGCTATGGTAAATATTTCCCTCTGGGCTGGGCTGCCTCTTCTCCCCATCCTCATCCCCCAATTCTTTCTGGAATGGGACCCCCTTCCATCCGGCTGCTCCACTGCAGTGCCCCTACCCCTCTCTCCCTTCACAGACACCATCCATCACAATTCGTCACCTGCATCTTCCCATAGTTTGTAGCCCCATTTTCAGCTAGAAGAGCAAGATGCAAATAAATTCTAATTAAATAAATCAGTAGAGTGGATGAGTGAACTGCAAGATTGAATATTTTTTACCCATGGATAAAAATTCATTGTGAAATGTAAGTGCTATGACATTTACTAAGAACAAAGATGGATGTCAGCTGATTACTCTGGAGTTTGTTAATCATGGCACTGAGTTCAGGGCAAGATTTCTCACCTTTATGAATGATGTTTTTTTGGAGGGAAATGGCCTTTCAAAGGTGTTTCTGATCATAAGGAAAAGAGGATTGACAGATGCTTAAATTAATAGGCATATGTTTCCACCCCTCTCTGGGATTTTTTTTTCTAATTATTCCATTCTCGTTTCCAGTGAAAAAGGTCAAGCCCGTTTTAAAGCATCTGCAAAGCTACCACTGCTGATAATTATACTTCAAGTAGCCTGCTAAGGAAAGCAGTAAGGAAGGAAGGAACCCCACCAATATTTTTAAGTATGAAAACAAGCTAATTTGAAGAAGATGTCTGTAGCACGTGAGCAACACTGACAGTAAAATTCAATTCTCTTTAAATTATAATGATACAGATAAATTGTTGTAATTCAGGGTCAGCCTGTGGGTGGCCCTGTTCAAGGACGCCCGACGCAGGAGGCAGTCAATCAGGAGAAAACAGAGGAAGGCAATGGGGCTCCTCGGAAGGAGGCAGAGAGAAGCCACGCCCTGAACTGTATTTAAGGGGGAATGCGTGGGAGGGCTGGTTTGCTGAAGGCAACCGCTTGAAAAGCTCCTGTTTCTTGGTTCGTGTCTTGTTCTATTTGTTTTTGTAGCAATAAATTTGGCAGGCGTAATTCCAGCCTCTTGCCTTCTTGTAAAAGGGGTTGTCCCTGCCTTTTCTGCAGGGCCGGTAGCAGGCTGGTACAGAACATAAATGGTATCTTCACCCAGGTACCAGGAATATATTTGTTCAACGTGTAAAGAAAAGAACAGCAATTTCTACCAGAGGGATGGATTCATTCTTCTCCCCCATTTCGTTTGAAAGGTTCACACTGACATTCACCCTCCCTAAAATCCCCTAGCAATTCTAAAGCAATAAGGTGGAGTGCAGAGATATTTTGTTGGAGGTCCTAAGGAGAGGGTAACTTCTTAAAAACATAGCCGGATGAGACGGTGGGCTCTAGCTTCTTCTTCTTTCCCATAATAGGCAACCAGATGCTTCTGGACCTCTCACAAGGAGAAAGTGGAAGGTAAGGAGCAGTACAATTAGAACATATCCTTCTCCTGCTGGGGTTTCTCTGCAATGATTTGGAAGTTTTCTCAGAGGTACTCAGAGCCTTGGTGGAGCAGTGGGCTAATGCCTCCTTAAGTAACACCAGCTGCCTGCAATTAGTGCAGGTTCGAGTCCCACCAGGCTCAAGGTTGACTCAGCCTTCTGTCCTTCCGAGGTAGGTAAAATGAGGACCCAGATTGTTGGGGGCAATAAGCTGACTTTGTAATAATGCCCCATGGGGGGGAGGGCGAAAGCCCTAATAAAGCAGGCATTACATAGAATGAAGGCTATTGCTAAGCACATTGATTTGTGCTTTAGATTGTAAGCCACCCTGAGTCTTCAGAGAAGGGCGGGATATAAATGGGATTAAAAAAAAAAGTTAGGTAACTCAGAAATAGCACCTAGTCCTTAAGGACTGACCAGCCTCTCCATCTTGAAGTTTTTCCATTTTAGACTTGGTGGTCTTCATTGTGGGTTGAGGTAATGATCTTTATAGATCATTTATGCCAGACATGTCAAACGCAAGGCCCCGGGCCCGGACCCGGTCCGCAAAGTGCTTTCATGTGGCCCGCGAAGCCATCCTGGAAACAGTGAGGGAACGGCCCCCACTGCCTTGGCCCTGACCCAGAGACCCTCCTCCTGCCAGACACCCTCAGATCTGTTCCACTCCTGCCAAGGCCCCCATAGGCACCCTTGATGTGAATGATGTAGAGCTGGCCATGCCCACCTAGTAGGCCATACGCACTCTAGCCATGCCCACCCAGTAGGCCACGCCCACCCTGGCCATAGCCACCCGGCCCCCTGAGGGTAACCACAATGCTGATGCGGCCCTCAATGAAATTGAGTTTGACATCCCTGATTTATGCAGTCTGTTGAACAATTGCACTATTATGACTATCCTAAAACCTCTAAAGATGCTTTATCCAAAAGGCAGCTGGACTATCTTGGTCAGTTAGAACTGAAGAAGCAAAATGTTTTCAAAGAAAAAACAACAAGAAGAAGAACAACCAACTATGAACTGGATACTTGAGAATCTCCACAGACATTTTAAAACTCATTTTATTCAGCATCCTTACAGTATATGAATCCTCATCAATGACTCTGTTACATACACTTGTTATTCTCTCACTTAATCCAGTCATGCCTACTTTCATGGAATCTTCTTGATCATTTTGGCTGCCTTTCTGTTCTTTTTCAAGTTTTATTATATATATTTTTTTCAAAATACAGCAAGTAGACGGACATAACCCGTCTTTCTACAAAGAATGCAGAAACCATAGTTTTATACGTGGGCATTCAATCTCAGGAATTGTATTTCTAATTCTCTGACAGGAATTTGCTGTTTTTGCACCTCAGTTTTTTTTTAATGAGTTCTCTTAATTTTTGTTTTATTTTGTGCAAATGTTTTGCTATTTCACTTCAATACAAATGAGACAGGTTATTAAAGTGATGTACAGTAAGATACAGAAGCAGAGTCAGCTCATGGTCACATTGTCTAAATATACCAGAACAATTATTCTCTATTTGGATTGGTTTGGAAGAGATTGGAGTAATGAAATAAAACTCCAAATTTCCTGACTCCTGCTACCAGTCTGTGCTAGTTAAAAACTTCCAAGGAACATTTCCATATCCCTTTTTTTTCACTGAAAAAGGAACAGGCACTTGTGTGAATGTGGTGTTGCACTATCACAGTGAAGATCCGTAGACTGATCTACCCAACTTTCTTGTAATGAGTTCTTAGAATTTCACAAAGATAAGAACTTTCTAAACTTTGCCAAGTAACTCATGGACATTGCTCAGGCATTTCTTGGAAGAATAAATATTTACTTAAACTTCCTATAAAAACCAAACCCCCTCAATTTTGCCCTGAGACATCTAGAAAGAAGCTAAGCTACATTTCTTTTTAAAAACTCCATGAACTGAGGATAACATGCAAGTTTAGAGTTTGTAACACTTCTCTCTTTTTTCCCCCCTTAAAAATAACCATACTGTTTTTGGGTCAAAAGCCAACTGCTCAATTTCTCCCAGATTAAAGAAAATGACTGCCTCATTAATGTTTAAAAGGGCAGCTGGTAAATCACTGTTTTTAGAACAGATTAACCCGTTTACACAAAATACGGCTCCTTTCCATTCCCCACGCAAATCTGATTTCTCTAATAAGGAGCCGAGATTGAAATTTAGCAACACATCACAGAAATAATGTTACCTCACGTCACTTAGTGAAATGGACAACTTCAATGCAAACTTTGAAACTAAAACTCTAGGATTCAGGACAAAAATGTGCAATAATCAGGGGTCTCTTTCATTTTAAAGACCACCTATTTGAAAGTTGATGTGGTGAAAGTTACTCAGGTAAAGAGTTAATGCTTCGAAGAGAAGCAATCCCGGTGAAGAAAAATATCAAATCATATCCCAATGGAGGGAAAGTTACTAGGTAGAAACAGGTCACCAGTTCACAAGAGGAGCATAGTCTGTCTTCCCACTGAGGAATAAGTGATGAGGAGGTAAAACCAGCCTTCTCTCTTTCCACCTGCCCTACTTTTAATTGTATTGCAATGTTATCTATTATTTAAATTGGAAATGGCCAACATTGGTCCTTGATCCCAAAAGTGATTTTTCAAAAGGCAACTGCACTTGGTTCTTCTAGACTCCTTCATTCAAGAAGTTTCTTCAGTTCTGACATTCAAGAAGCTTCTTCAGAACTGAAATTTGGTCTTCACAACTGAAGAAGCTTCTTGGATGAGAAGCGAGGTGTCTTCAAGGAAAAACCCAAGTCTGAAAAAGCACCTATGGGACAACCATGACCTGGATGACTGAGAATCTCCATAGACATTTAGAATCTTTATCTTCTCAATTGGTTATTTCCCATGTGTAATACACAGATGCTATCTTTTAGTTCCCGCATCAACATGCACATCAGTTGTGGATTTCTACCAGCAAAGACCAAATTTCAGAGCCAAAGAACAATACCTACATTCAATCCCATCTCTTATGTTCATCATTGTTGTTGTTAGTTGCGACGTTGTGTCCGACCCATCGTGACCCCATGGACAATGTTCCTGCAGGCTTTCCTGTCCTCTACCATCTTCTGGAGTCCCTTTAAGCTCACGCCTACTGCTTCAGTGACTCCATCCAGCCACCTCATTCTCTGTCGTCCCCTTCTTCTCTTGCCCTCCATCTTTCCCAGCATTAGGCTCTTCTCCAGTGAGTCCTTCCTTCTCATTAGGTGGCCCAAGTATTTGAGTTTTAGCTTCAGGATCTGGCCTTCTAAAAAGCAGTCAGGGTTGATCTCCTTTAGGAATGCTCATCACACAGAGTCTAATACATCACAAAACCCTTTTTCCTCTTTATCTGGATTCATTTCTTTATATGTTTCACTTTTTTCCATCATTAGCCAAGTTTTGGTGTTCTCATTATCCACTAATTTCCTTATGCCCATTGTCACAGATAGTCTCTCCTTCCCAGTAGCAATATTCTCATTTCCCCTATTTTACATATCCTGCCAGAAATAAATAAATTAACCTCACAATGTGACTTCGTAATATGATTATGTAGTCATAAAAAAGGGGAGACTTGTCTAAAAAAAAAGGAACAGCATTTTAACATACTCATCCGAACCACATTCAGACATTTCTGGGAGCTGCAGATAAAATTAATAGCATGTTAGCATTTAATGGACATGCCAGATTTCCATTGTAATATGCTAACCCTCTTTGAAAATATATACGGTTTGCCTCCAGATGAAAATTTAGATGCTGAAGGAGTCCTAATGGGGCTCCTTTAACAATGAAAAGTGACTGAGAGCACCAATTTTTTAAAGAAGCGATTCTAAAGAGCAGTGGCCTATCAGTTCTGACAAGATGCTAATATCTGCCATACAATTTTAGACCTAAAGTAGTATCAGAGCTTCTTCCTTCTCAGGCAATTGCTGTAGAAAGAGCCAGGGAAGAGCAGCCATTTCATTTAAATACAAATTTGGAAGAGGCCAATAGACCAAGTAGAGGTATGTTCAATTGGATTGTGATCTATACATTTCTGCAAAGAGATGATGATGATGATGATGATGATGATGATGATGATGATGATGATGATATTGGTGGTGGTGGTGGTGGTGATAGTGATGACCATTCAGTCATGTCCAACTCTTGGCAATTATATGGGCTAGGCTATCACATCAAATAGCCACATGGAACATCAGAGGAATAAGGGTAAATTAGATATTGTCAAAGGTGAGATGATCAGATTGGAAATTGATCTCGTTGGTGTCAGTGGGCTACACTGGTGAGTCAATGGCTTTTTCCAGTCTGAGGACTTCACTGTTTATTATACAGGATATGATACCATGAAAACAAATGGAGAGGTATTTATTGTAAGCAAGAAATGTGCTAGAGCAGTGGAAATCTTCTCAACTGTCAGTGACCAAATTATGACCATCAGAATTCATAAAGAAGTGAACTCTGGAGCTAAACTAAGCTTGAGGGCAAACTTGGGCAAAGCATTGCAAAGATCTGTAAAGCCCTGTGGATTGAGCTCTTAGAAGGATTTCCTTCTCAATGTTGCTTGTCTCTTTTGTACCTTCACTGGTCTGATTTTGTAACTCTTCCTTGAAAATCTTTCTTGTAGGTTTGAGATAGCCTGCACTGCACAAACTGGTCCCCTCCCTCCACTTTTCTGAATCTGGGTTTAATCTGATCTTCCTCTTAACTCGTTGACCCTTGAGGTCAACAGACTTACTGTCAGTGTCACCTTCTTTATTTTAGTTTTGACCTTCATCACTTTCACTTGTGTGATGAGATTTTTAATAAATGCTTGATGGACATATCCAGAATCAGAGCTTTGTCCAGAACACAACTTTGCCTCTACATAACCTTCAGATAAAATAAAAGGGGCAGCAGATTTGCTGAAACAGATCTAAAGGACTACTTAAATGTCTCATTGGAAGGTTAATTTCCACAGTCTCCGAGTGCTGCTGAGATAACAGGCCCTAGCCACCCAAGCGAACATGGTCAATTAACAACGTAGAAGCTGTGGTTTTTCAACACATAAAAGGCCACAGGGGAAATTATTGGGTGTGGAGAACAATCTCTACACAAGCCTTATGTGTCTGTCAGGGAAGATTTAGAGAGATTAGCAGCTGTCTGAAATTTTAGGTCACACCATAAATAGGATTGGAAGGTGAGATCATTCTATGGAGAGGAGGAGGAGGAGGAAAACAGTGTGGCAATAGTGTAAGAAATAACATGGCCATTGAGAACAACATGAAGAATAATGAGATGGAATCAGTTCCTTGTGCGAATGAAACATACAACAGCCATCTGCTTGAGCTACAGATCAAGGCTTCCCAGGACCTCCTACTTATTTCTCCTGGTCCAGATCTAATTGGAACCTGGAAATGCATTTACATGAACTTCTGTTTGACAATAAGACCTCCTTCAATGCTGGGCATCCACAAAGATTAAAAATAAAATAAAAAATAAAGGAGAATATTTGTAGCTCGGGGTTAAAATGTGGGGTCCTAATTCACACAAAGTATTCCTGAACCCATTGCTGCATCTTTGACCTGGCAGTGGAACAGCAGTTGCAATGTATTGATGCCCAACTGTTGAAACCAGCTGCCTCAACAGGAGACACGCTGGTGCTTCTTTCTGTGCTAAGAACTGTTTGCTTTCCCACCAATTTCTCCTGCCCGCAGAATTTTGAGTGGAGTTAATAGATCCCTTATTATGCTTAAAGCATGCCTGTGATTATTTACTGAGTTAATTAATGATCTATATTCAAAAAGCAAGTGAGGCCATATTGGGCAATTGAAGGGTTGAAAGTGTGCATTGAAACCCATCTGGTCATAATTAAGATTTACTACAGAACTCCATTTTGCTAAAGATTAATTACCGGCAGCTAAATGAATATCATCACTGTTGATTGGCATGTATGCTGTGAACAATTCAATCCAGGGAGTGTAATTTATAGTCCCCTGCCTTATTTTGAATAAACATGCTGTTTTGAAACAAGATTTACAGGTGGCTCGTGAAATGCCCACCAAATGGCAAGCAGGGAAATATAAGCATTAAAGGGAGTGTGTCTTGAACTTAACTTTCCCTTTCTTTTCCTTATTAGCCTTCATCCCCAGTTTCTACTCTGCCCTGTGGCACCCATGAGGGTTGTTTCGTGGGCTTATTTGCATCTTCTCCAAATCTTTATATTCATGCTTTAATCTTTAGTTTCATCTGAGCCATAGACCCCTTTTACTCTTTTCTTAAATAGATTGGTGCAAAAGTGTCTGAGATGAAGGGAAGAGGGGTTGACATAGGGGACGACATCTGGAAGATGACTTCAAGTTGGCCAAAGCCAAAATAGTCCCTCATGAACTTTCTCCAGGCAAAGAGAGCTGGAAGGGAATCTTCTTGCTGAGATTAAAAAGTTGAACAAAAAGGAAAAGGTGCCAATAGACCAGATACCATTCAACCAGTTCTGTAAATGAATTCTCCTTAAAAAAGAAAGAAAGAAAGAAAGAAAAAACAGAGATGGGGAGGGGGAGAAAAGAGGAATCGGAAACTAAACAGCAGGAAGACTGAATAGGAGCATCATTCTTTTACAAAATTAATGTCATGGTTCTGACAGATGAAACTCTTCAAAGAACTTCGAGGCATTGTTTACCTTAAAGAATCTTTATTTGAGTAGCATAGCATCAGCACTAACATAGCCAAAGCCAAAAACTGAATTCCCCTCCCCTGGGCACACAGTATCAAAGCACAATTCCCTCCTCCAATTAACAGTCATAAATTAGTTTGAAATGCAGGCTCTCCTTCCAGTTCTCCAGCCTGCCAATTCTTATCATCTCTTATTTCAATAACCTTGGTTCTCACACTAGATTAATTACTGTTATGTCTAGCTAAACTCTCATGCCCATTCCTCCCCCCACCCCAGCATCATCTAACTCTAACTCTAAGAGTGAAACATAAGAAGAAAATGGTTGCATCTCTATCTGTTGTCAAAGCAAAAACATCTGATGTTAGCAGCATTTACATTTAACTTGGAATTTGTTAGCTGGCTTCTACTGAATTTCAATATACAGTCTATTAGATTTTGCTAGTTCTTATTCAAAGTTCTTCTCATGTGCAGGTACTCCTTGGCTTAGACCACAATGGGGACCAGAATTTCCACTACTAAGCAAGATACTTGTTAAGTGGATTATGTCCAATCTTATGCCTTTTTTTTTGCTATGGTTGTTAAGCAAATCACTACAAATGTTCAGTGACTTCTGCAGTTGTTAAGCAAATCTGGCTTCCCCCATTGACTTTGCTTATCAGTTGAGAGATGGGTAGGTCACAGTGATCACATGACATCAACATGCTACAACTGTCATAAATACATGTCCATTGCCAAGCTCCCAGATTTTGATTATGTGACTAAGGATGTTGCAACAGCCATAATTACGAGTCAGTGCTATTGCAACTTTGAATGGACACTAAGTGGATGGTTGTAAGTCAAGGATTACCTGGATGTTCTCCTTTGCCACACAATGTTCTTGCAACTTTTTTTTTATTTTGCCCTTGACTAAAAAAGAGACAAATTGAGTCTCTGGGCCTTATTAGCTATGCAAATTGAGACAAGCACTTGTGAATCATGAACTCCTACAGATTTCCACACAGAATCTGGATTATACTCTAGGTAGAACTTAATGGGCTGGAACGTAACTATTTCAGAGATTGCTTTATACCTCTCATCTGTGGAAGCCACTGATGGACCAGGAAGATGCTGAAGAGAACATTTAATGTTCTCTGAGAAAGTTTTACAGCTCTCTTAAATAGCCTCCTTGAGAATTATGGCACTAAAATCAGCAATTAGGGTGGTGTACCACTTTGGATTGGATTCTAAAAAGGCACTTCACAGCACATATCTGTGCCCATATAATTCTATAACACCTGTCCATAACTTCTTAAACTCTTAGCTATAGCTGTTTGTTAATGGTGGCAAATGCATCTTTCAACTTTATTTACTTTTTTTTTTTCATCCCTTGATTTCTTTCAAGATGGTTGAGTGCAACAGCCTCCCAACTATCCAGCAACAACCTAAGTTGTGCTGAAGCTGTCTGCAGTTAAAGCTGGCCTCAGCCTAAAGGTTAGTATATTTTAAACAAGTGCAACAGCAATGGGTATATATATATTATGTCTTGGCGTATTCGGGTCTTTTCCCGTGTAAGATTGAGGGTGTCTTGGCGACGTTTCAACAAGGTCCCACCCGTCATCTTCAGGCTGGTGTCTTTGGCTTCATGCTTGCGCAAGCATGAAGCCAAAGACACCAGCCTGAAGATGATGAGTGGGACCTCGTCGAAATGTTGCCAAGACACCCTCAATCTTACACGGGAAAAGACCTGAATACGCCAAGACCTACATATTTCCATCTGGTTTTCTGGGACAACTCAGAAGAATGACCTTTGATTTGCCCCTGAAGGTTTTGTGTGGCGTCAGGATAGATTGTGATAGCAATATGATGAGCTTGTTCTGTCCTAGAAAGGGCCACTCATTAATGAACTGACTCTATTGGGTGAGGACTGTTACTTGGCTACCTAAATGCATTCAGAGGCAATAAGATGGCACAGGCTGATAGGCAGCTACAGAGACAGAGGCTAAAACCAACCCCAAGGCCTTCATAGCCTTGTCGCCTTAAACACATGAATGCATAAAAATGTCAGCAGTAAGTTTCCACCTAAGAATATGTCATCAGCCTTAAGCTCATAGCAGAAAAGAATAAATCTGGCTTTATTAAGTATATTGAGAACTGAGGGATTAAAGTCCAATGCAATGTCAGCCACCTCGGAAGAGATTTAATAGGAAGGGAGTTTAAGGAGGGGTTGAACCTCTTTAGCTTCTTACTTAGGTCAAGTGAGGAATCTACCACACCTCTCTCTCACACTTACCAGTATTTGCCATATACTGTAGGAAAGCCAAGGAGCAACATTTTCTTTGGTGCAGGGATATCAGCAAATCTGCAAAGTACTTAGGGTGGCTGCAAAGCCTTTTGAAGATGAATTGCCTCTGTTTGTTGCTTCAAAGAGGCCCCATGCTTTGTTCTTTGTCGAGTGGAGGAACTCTTCAAGGGCTCTGTGAAATGGTTATGTGTGCCATGTGGTTATCCTTCCTTGGTCAAATTAAATCTCCTTCCTCGGTGAAATGGAGGACCACTTAGTCGATATTTGCAACGTTATCACATGTCTCGGCAATATGGGCAAGAGAATGAATTGTCATGGAAATGTCATTTTTAGTCCCTTGCTGCCACGGGAACCCTCATGCATTTCAGTTGGTTGGCTTTTTTAAATACTCTAGGCTTAATGGTCTTCTGCCTGTTTTCTCAGTTTCTGATTGCAAATGGGCATCATTTAAGTTGCTTCACAAAGTCAGACACTGCTCTACACGTTGTGAGTGCTCCATCATTGGAGGCTTTTAAAAAGACACCGGAGACCCAGTTGTCTGAAATGTTATAGGGTCTCCTGCTTGGAGTTGGACTAGAATATCTCCAAGGACCCTTCCAATTATGTTATTTTATGATACTAAGACCTGCCCTGCTGCAGAAATAGGAGAGCTGGAGAATGAATCCAAATGAGTCATGGGTCTTGGTTTTCCCATCTTACTAATGCCTTTTGGAGTGCTAATGGACATCATTGTAAGTGAAAGCCCCAATGCACTACAGTGGAAGTCTCTGAAAGAGTTGAGTGTCTCTGAATGACTTCATCCATCCCCCCCCCTCCCCCAATTGCCTTGATGAGTTGACTGTGGGTCAAACTAAATTCGAACAGCTACTGAAAAGAGGCTTCATAAAAAATATTCCATGGAAGGATGACATTATTGGTTGTCACATTTAGAATGGAGGCTCTACCATCTTGTTGTATCGATAGATTTATCCTTCCCTTCCTTTCAAACTCCCCACCTACCTATCTTCAGAGCCCCCATTTTAAAATATTTGAAACTTCTCAGTGTGCTAGCAAATCTTAAGTTAAATGCAAGAGGGAATTCAAAGAGCTTCCCAAAACCCAATCCTATAACGGAATTTACATATATATATTTATTTATTTGTTTATTTTAATTCCATTTATATCCCGCCCTTCTCCGAAGACTCAGGGCGGCTTACAAGCTTAGCAGTAGCCTTCATTCTATATATATGCCTGCTTATTAGGGCTTTCACACACACCCCAAGCGGCATTATTACAAAGTCAGCTTATTGCCCCCAACAATCTGGGTCCTCATTTTACCTACCTCGGAAGGATGGAAGGCTGAATCAACCTTGAGCCTGGTGGGACTCGAACCTGCACTAATTGCAGGCAGCTGGTGTTACTTAAGGAGGCATTAGCCCACTGCTCCACCAAGGCTCTAGTAGTAGATTTAGTAGTTCCCAGTGTTACCTCAGATGAACAGTTTGGAATACATAATTTGACCACTAGTCATATTTCTTCACAACATTTATCTGCGTCATTTTATCATTTCTGAAATTCTGAAATTTAAGATGTCATATTTGTACCATTATTCATTTCATTTCAAATTTAATTTTTATCACCCCTGTGTTATTATGAAAGAGAGCATATCTATCTGCATGAGCGGGCACCTGACTATACACCTTAATTAATAAAGCAATGTGAATTTCATAAACTCAGCAAACTGACAATACCTGAAACCATCAAAGCACTGTTTATAAATTGTTTTACAGTTTTCTCAAACCTCCTCTTAATGTCAACAAGGCATCTTCTCCAATGTTCTTTCTCATCAGCTTCAATGTTTTTTAAAGTCAACTGATATATATATATATATATATATATATATATATATATATATATATATATATATATATATATATATATATATATATATATATATATATATATATATATATATATATATATATATATATATGTATACACACACACACACACACACACACACACAAACAACAGCATAATGTTGCTAGTATAATTACAGATTATGTTCAGTGGCAGAGCACGACCGTAGTGTTAAGAATTATACGCAGTTTAGTAAAATAAAGAGCTTTAAATAAGTGAAGCCCTGCTCAGAAACAAAGATAAAAGTTCATTCAGTGGAAAAAATAACAATCTCAGAAGGATCCCTGGGAACATTTTGTTAAAGATAAAAGTGGAAAGAAGGGGTTGATTTGTTCCCAAAACCGCCTTTGAATACAAATAGTTCATAACAACAGGAGCCTGATTGTAGCTTATATTTTGCTATTGATTCCAAAGTTTGTCTAACTACAGGAGCATTTTTAAAGATGCTCTTAAAATATATTAACCACATTCTTCACATCCCCAAAGATCAAACTGTGAATATGTTTCATTACTCTGATTATTAGGGTTATGTATTATGCACAAAATATGTTTTTTTAAAAGTACATACTCACCTAACTTCTAGGACAGTGGCATAAGGATACATTAGGGTTTTTTTAAAAAAATCCTCTGCTTTGTACTATCTGGAGGGCCACCAATTTTACAATGCAGTGGTCAGCAAAAACACACTTAAAAATACATACCATATATTTGAAGCGTGTTTTCATTTGCAGCATGCTGTACATGCCAAAGATGCAACCTGTCAGATGGGTAGAACTAATTGGTGAATTGTTTTAAAATTGTCAATCAATCCTCTTTTAAACACATTTGAGTCCTATATTACAATTCTCTCCTTTGTCCCCAGGAAGACTGTTCACCTGAATTATTCTTCAGCAAATACTTTATTTGCCCCATGGCTGATTTTTTTTATCTGGATAATGTTCATTGCAGTTTTACAAGGGATGTGACCTTATTTCTCTCCTATAATTTTATTCTAAGGCAGATTTGGGGAAAGCACTGCTGCAGACAATTTTCCTTTGCTGTATTGGTATATTATTGAAGTTCAACTTCTGGGCAGGAAATTCATCTTACATTATATTTGGTAAAACTCCTAGAAACATTTAGAACTGCCACTTAAAGTATTGTTAATATCTATAGTAGAGTATCCTTGTCAAATTTGTAGTTTGGATGCATACCTATCACACATAAATGATATGGTGAAAAAACCTGAATCTCTTTTCTTACAACAACAACAACAAATAATAATAATAATAATAATAATAATAATAATAATAATAATAATAATAATAATAATAATAATAATAATAATAATAATAAACAGAATAGAGGCATGGGAAGACAAAGCACTTCATGGCCGTTACGTTAAAAAAAATAGCTGGGAAAGCAGATAATAACAAGACCTGGCAATGGCTAAGAGCAGGAAAGTTGAAGAAAGAGACCAAGGGACTAATTCTGGCTGCACAAGACCAAGCCTTAGGGACAAATGCATACAAAGTCAAAATTGAGAAGACAGCAACAGACAGTAAGCGCCGCCTATGCAAAGAAGCTGAAGAAACAGGGGACCACCTGGTAAGCTGCTGCAAGAAGATCGCACAGACCGACAACAAGCAGCGGCATGACAAAGTAGCAACAATGGTGCATTGGAAGATCTGCAAGAAATATCATTTGCCTGTAAGCAAGAACTGGTGGGATCATAAAATAGAGAAAGCCATAGAAAATGATAAAGTTAAACTGCTCTGGGACTTCAGAATTCAAACAGACAAGCACTTGCAACATAACACCCTGGACTTAACAATTGTTGATAAGAAAGACAAAAAACTCTGGCTAGTGGACGTGGCAGTGCCTGGAGACAGCAGAATAGATGAGAAAGAACTGGAGAAGATAACAAAATACAAAGACCTACAAATAGAAATAGAAAGACTGTGGCAAAGGCAAGCAAGAGTAGTACCAATAGTATTAGGTGCCTTGGGTGCAATCCCAAAACAACTGGAGCACCACTTGAACACCACTGGCATCGACAAATTCGCCATCAGTCAATTGCAAAAGGCGGCCTTACTAGGAACTGCTTCCATCCTGCGACGAGATCTGTAATGCCATCAAACATCCACATCTGCCTATCCCAGGTCCTTGGTAAGGAGTCGATAGGTGGACAAAAATGCCAAATCCAATCTGAACATCTGGCTGACTGTGAGATTAATAATAATAATAATAATAATAATAATAATAATAATAATAATAATAATAATAATAATAATAATTAATAATAATAATAATAATAATAATAATAATAATAATAATAATAATAATAATAATAGTAATGTTGCTTTTTTACAGACATTTCATTACCCATCTGGGTAACATCATCAGTGCACTATTGTTAAAGATCGTAGGGTAATCAAGATCTAATAATGGTGGATATTTGGGGATGGTATTTACAGTAGATCTTTAAAATTAGTATGTATGTATTTAAACTGTTAGTCTAAATGTTGAAGATGTGGCTGTGATGATGCAATGTATTATTATGTATGGTTGAATTGTAAAAGATTGCAATTTTAAAAGTTAAAGTAATTTAGTGGAATATGTAAGATCTTTAAGAAAAAGATATTTATAACTAATAATTATAGCAGAATTTTTGGTACTGTTATATTGGAAGAAGGCTGATTTGTTTATTATAGAAGAATGGATTTGAATGAGATAGAAATGGTAGAATTTGGAATATGTGAAGAATATTTGCAATGGAGATATATTATGATGTTTAAGGAGAGTTAAAGTGCGACTGGATTTAAAGTGTAATTATAGTTAGTATATTTTAGATTAAGATTGTGAAAATAATACCCTGTATTCTGCTTTGGGAAGTTGGGGGGGGCTGGGGGAGGTAGGGGTATTGGGTGGGTTAGGGTATGGGTTAGGGGTAGGGGGGATGGGGTTTATGTTCAAAAATGTACTTTAAAACTTAGAAAGAAAGAAAGAAAGAAAGAAAGAAAGAAAGAAAGAAAGAAAGAAAGAAAGAAAGAAAGAAAGAAAGAAAGAGTCTTCCTTTGCTCAAGCAGAAACCTGAGGAGGCCAATGTTTAGAAATGGAGATTTGTTTAGAAATGGAGATTCAGAAAGACTGGGTCCACCCCATTCATCAGCAAAATGCCTTCAGCCACAGCTCTCACAGAAGGCTGGAGCTGATGGGATTAGAAAAACAAAGACTCCTAAAATCTACATTCCCCACCCAGCTCCAAGTCACAATGGGAGTCAGGCAACAATATTTAGAATACCAAAAGGGCATACTCAAGCACAGGTCAAAGTATGTTTCACAACAGGCATCTCAAATACGAAGCCCAAAGAACCCAAAGAAGGTATAAAAACCCACCCACTCTCAACTCCATTTTGTCAGCTGTCCCAGAACTGCAGGCTGTTGTTGATTCTACTCATCATTAAATCTTCTTTCCTAAGCAGTTACCTTCCATTTTATTTTCATCATCTCAGCCTCCATTTTATTTACTCCCGGCTTGGAGCTGGACCTGGTTTTTTTTTTCTTTCAACAGTTACTATTTTATTCTGCTGTGCTAAAAAGAGTTGGAAGGCAATGTATTTCTTTCCTTTTTTTTCCTTTACCCTACACATCTTTATCTTCCCCTTTTTCTCTCTCATGTCCCCACTATTTTCACTTTTTTATATTTTATACCTTGATAAACTTAATAAAATTATTATTGCAATAAAATTATTGCAAAACATAAGGACCCCCACCCCAAATAAATCATATTTAAATCATATTTAAATATTTAATATTTAAATAATATTTAAATAAACAAAAAAGTTGCCACTGGAAAATTGAGCCCAAAGTCTGAAATTCTTTTACCTGCATAACTGCTCACCCATTGAAGGATTATATTAATTGAGTGACTCACACCTATAATTACTTTCAGCCATCTGTGAAAAGAGAGGTTTCTGGGCTATAGAAATAAACTACTAGTGCCACAGGGCTTTTTTTTTAATTTTTATTCATTCCTTGTTTTCCTTTTCTCTTCAAATTAAGCATGGGTAGGCAAACTTTACTGCAATCCAACAGGCTGAGATCGTTCTATGATTCCACTTCAGATATTTGTCAGTATAAAAGCAACACTTATCAAGCCAGTGGGAGAATCCTTTAATGACATTAATGTTTAATTTAGAAACAATAGCATAGCAGG